>NC_067137.1:25470717-25773217 GCF_903995435.1 Acomys russatus
TTGGTGCTGGGAAGACCTGGGTCTGAATCTCTCTAGCTTTGTGAATACTGCGCACAGTGAAAGGTCCTCAGGTCCCGTTTCTTCATCTGTGAAGGAAAGGAGTACACTGCAGCCTCCACAGTTATGATGGAAGGTTAAATGAGATAAAGCCCACACTGGAGAGCAGTGCGCTGCAAAGCACAACATTTACAGTAAAGATGTGTGTACTTTTATGTCTATGTGTACCTGATGCCTATGTTAATATTAAGAGACTGAAGATTAAATCAGCTGCCAAAGTGAATTAAATCCCACCCCCCAAATTTAGAAAAGAACCCCCCCCCTTGCTACTGGTGCTGTTAAGAAGCACCCTGCTAAGGAGTGCTTCTAGCTTTGTGAATGCGCACATAATGTACACAGCAGACTCTTCCTTATCTCAGTTTACTGAACTATTCTGAGGTCTTCGACTACAGCATTGTAGAACACTGATCTGCAGAGTTTAATAGTTGGTTAGTGTCCACATCCATGAGGCTACTCTCTAACCAGGGAACTGAGTTAAATCCTTCCTTCCAAAGCAGCTTATCTCATTTAACCCTCGCTGCATCCTGTAAGCAACATCATACAAAGCTCAAGAGAGGTCTTTAAAATCCCCCGCAGTCCCCTTCTCTCCCCTGAGAAGGGAGGAGCCAGGGACCACACCCACGTCTGACTTCCAGGGTTAGGCTCTCAGCCTCATGTTATGTGATGTCCTCCACGTATCCAGAGTGCATCGCCAGCTCTGCACTTGGATTTTCTTTCTTACTGACCTGGTTGCCATCTGCTTCTGTTTTGAGAAGGTCAGTGGAGGAGAGCTGGTTGCAGTAAAGGCCTGTGTGCCTCAGTGCTGGATCATTCATCTATTAAGGATAAACGAGAGACCAAACTATCAGCTGGTTGTTGAAGCTGAAAACCACCTTCTCCAACAAGAACACTGACAGAAAAGTACTAGGAGGCCTGCTAACTTAACAGTGATTCACCACACTAATCAGTCAGACGGCAGCTCCCTTGTGGGTGGAGACTATGGGAACTTCTGATGCTGTTTCTGACCTGGGTGGTTGTTTGGAGTGTTCAGCTTGCAAAATGAATTGAGTTGCATACTTTTCCAATATATTCTGGTATTTGACACACATTTTAAAAATCTTCTCTCTCTGAATCAGTCTGTCTCAACTTCCTTATCTTGCTCTCTCTCCTCTCTCACACACAGGTATACACTCAAGCTGACTTACCACCTCAGCTAAGAATCAGTAACAAAGGGCTGGAGGCATGGTGAGCTTGAAGAGGACCTGAGTTTGGCTCTTAGCACCCACACCAGGTGACCTAACCCATCTAGTCTCTAGCCCCAGGTGAATCCAATGGCTTTTGCAGGCAACTGTACTTCCATGTGGGTGCACATACCCACATGAATGCATGCATCTGGATGCATGCACACATCTGCATGCAAACACATTCACACACCTTAAAAAATATTAAAAAAGAATCAGGAGCAAAGATCGCATTTATACCACTGTCTGAATCCACCAAAGAAAATGGAAAGATTATATGCAAAGGCATTTAAGACACCAGACAAAGGCAGCGCAGAGCAGATCTCTGAGATCTGGAAGACTGTTGGGAATTCACTAGTGCAGCAATTTCCTAGTCTACAGCTGAGCAGGTTCCTTGAGGTAAGAAGCTGCTGGAACCCACAGGGCAGAATATTAAAGAAAAGTCCAGAGACAGGTCTGAACATGTGCAAGGTCCTTCAGTCTGTGGCTCACAATGCAGAGGAAAGAGCTGCCTGAGCAAATAAACGGGGTAATTCCAAAGGACCACACAGGGCTGGGACTAGGTCTCCATCTCAACAGCCAGAGGAAAAAATGTCAGATTCAAGAGGTAGCAGAAAACACAGTAGAACCTTACTATTTAAAAAAAAATTGGATAGAGAATAAATACTACTTTGTCCCACCAAATAAAAAGTAAAACCCAAGAAGGACCAAATTGCTTCCAGGGAAACTAAACATTTCCCATTACATAGATAAAAAATATTTGTAAGAATATAGGTGGTAAACTTCATAGTCTTATGCTAAAAAATTTCCAGTCACATAAAGAACAGACAACTATGAGCCATAACGAAAAAGAAAACCAACGAACTGAAGTCAATTCCAAAACAGTTCAGGGGCCAGGTGAGGATTTAAGATAGTCGTAATAATCGTATCCCATACATCCAAGAAGCAAGAAGAGCTCTTCCTTTGCCGTTGCCAAGTCCTACTCAAGATTCACCTTCGCATGTAACTCATTGCCATACCCAAGGAAGGCGTTGCTGGTAGAGCTGTAATGGATGCCGACACTGACTACAGGAGGGACTGAGGACTGTCCCGAAGACATCTACAATGGTCTAGGCATGAACTGTAAAATCGCTAAAGCCCCAAAGACACACCAAGTCCATCTTTATGCACTGTATCTCACTGTGATGAGCTGACAGACGTAAAGTTGGTGGAGGCCTCCCTTTGGGCTGAACACCAAATCAACCTAATTCAGGTTGATGGCAATAAGAAACTGCCGCTGGCAGGTAGGCTTCTGCACAACTGACTGGGGGGAAAGCCTGTAAACTGGTTGCTGCTGTGGTAATAATGGCTAAGGTTTGTGGCGAAGAATCCTAAGCCACGGGTGCACCTAAAGAATACTTCAAATTCAAGAAATGAAAAGAAAAGAAGTAAAAACCTGGCTCATTCAAAAGACAAATAGGGCTGGCAAGATGACTCAGTTTCTCCTTTCAGTCATGTAACAAGATGGCTCAGCAGGGGAATCACCTTCTGCACAAGTCTAAGACCTGAGCTCCCAGATCTGCAGACGCGTGGAGGAGGGAGCTGACTTGATAATATAAGAAGCACACAGAGGAAAGATGAAAGATACAGCAGCAATTTGAAACAGTAAGAAGATTGACATCTAACATCTAGATATTGAAATGTCTGAGATGAAAAACATATTGGATAAAATTAACAGACTAGATAATGAAAAAAAAAAGTGAACCTTAAGCTATGGGAATAAGTATTTAAAATGAACACACAGGAGCCTGGGGATGCAGCTCGGTTGATAGAGCACTGCATAAAAAATCAGGGATGTGCCGGGCGTGGTGCCGTACGGCTTTAATCCCAGCACTCGGGAGGCAGAAGCAGGAGGATTGCTGTTGAGTTTGAGTCCAGCCTGGTCTACAAAGTGAGTCTAGGACAGCCAAAGCCACACAGAGAAACCCTGTCTCAAAAAATCAGGAAAAAAAAAAATCAAGAATGCCTCCTTCTTCTTCAGGAAAACACCAAGGGATGACACTGGTGTAGCGGGAGGGTCTGGAGGCCTGGGGGTGGGGGTGGCAGGAATAGGAGGCTGCGGTGCTGAGGCTTCAGCTGCGGTCTTAGGGGCCATGGGGCTCATGGAGGAAAAGTCGAAGACAAGGAGTGGATCCCCGTCACCAAGCTGGGCTGCCTGGTTAAGGACACGAAGATCAAGTCCTTGCAGGAGATCTACCTGTTTCCCCTTGCCCATTAAGGAATCCGAGATTATTGACTTTTTCCTGGGTACATCCTTAAAGAATGAGTTTCTAAAGACTGTGCCAGTGCAGAAGCAGACACGGGCTGGCCAGCAGACCAGGTTCAAGGCTTTTGTCACTATTGGGGACTACAATGGTCATGTTGGTCTTGTTGTTAAGTGCTCCAAGGAGGTAGTCATTGCTATCCGAGGCACCATCACCTTGACCAAGCTTTCCATCGTCCCTGTGCAGAGTGGCTACTGGGGGAACAAGACTGGCAAGCCACATGCTGTTCCGTGCAAGGTGACGGCAGGCCGCTGTGGCTCTGTTTTGGTGCATCTCATCCCTGCCCCTAGAGGCACTGGTATTGTCTCTGCTCCTGTGTCCAAGAAGCTACTGATGATGGCCGGTATTGATGGCTGCTACACATCAGCCAGGGGTGCACTGCCACCCTGGGCAACTTTGCCAAGGCCACTTTTGATCCCATCTCCAACACCTACAGCCACCTGACACCTGACCTTTGGAAAGACGCTGTGCTCACCAAGTCTCCTTATCAGGAATTCACTGATCATCTTATAAAAACCCACACCAGAGTGTCTGTTAAGAGGACCCAGGCTCCAGCTGTGGCTACCACATAGGTGTTTTTATACAAGAAAAATAAAATGAAGTAAGTATGTTTTCAAAAAATCAGATATGGTGACACAAGTAATCACAATACTTGAAGAGACAAGAAGAGCACAAGTTTAAGGTGATCCTTGGCTGTGCAGTGAGACTGAGACCAGCCTGGGCTATATGACCCACCTCTCCCCCGCCCCCACTCTGTCTCTCTCTCTGTTTCTGTCTCTCCCTCTCTCCATCTGTCTCTGTGTCTCTCTGTCTCTGTCTGTCTGTCTGTCTGTCTCTCTCTCTCTATGTGTAAGTGACTGAATTTTGTGCTAAAATCAACTCCTTCCTTCAGCCTCAGAGACCAGGGACTGATGGGATACTTTCAGATAGTATACCTGGAGGGGAGGAATAGTGACAGGTAAAAGTTTGAAGAATGACTGACATTTTCCTAAATTTGATGAAAATTACACATTCATGGACCAAGAATCTAAATAAACACCAAAAACAAGAAACAGAAAAGCACAGGCCGCTGCAGCTCTGTTTTGGTGAGTCTCATCCCTGCCCCTAGATGTACTAGTATTGTCTCTGCTCATCATAATCAAATTACTCAAAGTCCATTACAAAAAGAATACAGTGACAGTAGAGGCAGACCCCTCAGCAGAGCGGGCTGTGAGGCAGCAGTTTAAAGTTCAGAAAATGAGCACTGTCATGCTGGGACCCAGAGAAGCACTTCCAAAGACCAAGCAGGAACAAAGACCTTTTCAGACATAAAGCAGAGAATCATCAGCAGACCTGCATCATGGCAAACACTACAGGAAGAAGGAAATTACACCAAATATAGACAAATCACTAAACATTTAAGGACCACTGACTGAAGAAAATAACAATGTAGTGAGGCATAAAGAACATATGCGGATACAATATGAATGATAACATAGCATAGGAGGGGCCAAAGGAAATACACTGCTATAAGGTTCTTATACTACACATGAGGAGATTTAATACAACTGAAAGATGGCCATGGTAAGTGAAATACAAATGCTAAAGCAAATATTAAGATAACTGAATAGTTATATTTAATAGTGAATAAGCCAACAAAGGTAATAAAGCAAAGAAACATTCAATTATACACACAAAAACGCAAAAGGAGGACAAAACAAAAAAAATTAAGATGGGCTATTTAGACTTAACCATGGGGCATGGTGTTGCACACCTTTAATTCCAGCACTCAGGAGGCAGAGGCAGGCGGATCTCTGTGAGTTCAATACCAGCCTGGTCTACATAGTGAGTTCCAGGCCCAGAAAGGCTATATAGTGAGACCCTGTCTCAAAAAACAAAACAACAAGCCGGGCATGGTAGCGTATGCCTTTAATCCCAGCACTCGAGGATCACTGTGAGTTTGAGGCCAGCCTGGTCTACAAAGTGAGTCCAGGACAGCCAAGGCTACACAGAGAAACCCTATCTCAAAAAAAGCCAAACCAAACCAAACCAAACCAAACCAAACCAAACAAATCCAATCATACTAATAACTACATTAAATATACATGGACTAACTAGTCTAGTTAAAATGGAAAGACTTTGTATTGAGTAAAAAGGTAAGATCCAACTATATAAGGAGCACCTGTTAAGATATCATATCTTTACCCAATTCATTATTTTTTTTAAATCTAAATAACCCGAATAACTGAATAATAACAAGGATACAAATAATTTGATTTTTATCATGATATAGGTTACAACATGGGCATTTAACACCTTGTAATTGGGAGATAGAGCAAAGAGAGCAGGAGTTCAAGGTAACCCTCATTCACATAGTCAGCTGTAGGCTAGCCTGAGCTACATTGAAAAATGGGTAAACAAAATGATACAGATCATTAAGTTACTAGGTTCTGTTTCCTTAGGCTTACTATGTAATTCTTGGGAAACAGGGATTTCAAAAAGGAATTCTATACAAAAGAAAACATCTGTCTGTTTGTGTGTCTGTGTGTCTCTCTCTGTCTCTGTCTCTGTTTCTCTCTCTCTCTCTCTGTGTGTGTGTCTCTCTCTCTCTGTATATGTATGTTGGCTGCATGCCAACACTCTCGTTCATAATCTACTTTGTGCTGGCTAATATGAATAATGAAAGTACTCTAGGTGGTTATTCTAATGGTCTTTTAAAACCATTTTCAATTTAATCATTGTGTCCTTAAATGTGCAGGCAGCTCAAGGATAAACTCAAATGTGTGGCTAGCATGTATTATCTCACAAGAGACCTATCACATAAATTCTGCTCTAAATAAAAATACCCAGCATTTTGCCTTCTGTTTCTGCCTAGGTTACATTTTATTAACCAATCCTGAATGTTATTTTACATCCATATTGTCTCTCTCCATTCTTTGTTCTTGTTCTGTTGTGGCCTAAATCCAGGCCCTCACATGTTAGGAACATATTCTGCCCTTCCTAGCCATTAATTCTTATTTTTTTCTTGATTTTTATTTTAAAAGTTTTGTTTTGTCTTGTTTTTTGGAGACAGGGTCTTGCTTGTGTAGCCCTAGCCAGCCTAGTACTAGCTATGTAGACCAGGCTGGCCTTGAGCTCATGGCAATCTTCCTGCCTTAGCCTCCTGAGTCCTGGGATTATAGCTGTATGTCACCACATCTGGCTTCTCGATACTGATACCCATTCTCCACTACTGACCAGGGTCCCCTGTGCACAAAGACTGGCTTCAGTATTTTAGGTAATTTATCCACAATGACTTTCCTGACCAGGTCCATGCCCCTTTCCTTTAAAACACTTATTAGTAAATTATACATACTTGTTTAATCTGACAGATCTAAATAATCCTACTGGAGTTTACCTCTTTTCTTTTTCTTTCACAGGCTCCAGGGAACTTGCTATGGAGACCAGGCTGATGTCAAACTCACATAGTTCTACAAACCTCTGCCTCCTGAGGGCTGGGATCAAAGGCATGCACCATACCCAGGTCTGGGCGGGGGTCACCTCTTATGTCATATTATTTGATGGATCCATCGCCCATGTGCCTACTCAGCATGTTAATATGTATGTCCCATGGAGTGATCTTTGTGTATAACAAGTACTGAATAAGTGCTTGTTGAAAGGGGGGAAATAAAGAAAATGTGTTCAGAGGAAGTATCAGAGGAATGCTAACCTCCTTGGCCTCAAGGCTCAGAAGAGGAAGAGGAAACACCGTAGGAGCCAGAGGCTGGGGGCCTGGAGAAGATTAGTGTGCCCTGGACATGACATGGCTGCCATGGTCACTGCATGAGATCAGGGCAGCCAGCATTCTAGCATGGGAGGGCGTAGCTCATGAGCCCCTTCTCTAACGGAAGACCTGAGCTAGCTGATGCCCTACGGGGAAGGGAGAAACGTTTTCTAAAGGATGTGCCCCCTGGTAGGGGAACCAAACTCCGTAAAGGTGGCATCACATCTGGGAGTATGTGGTCAGCACAATTGGGCTTAGTGAATTACTTACGAAAAGGGGAATCATAAAGTTGGGAGGGGTGGAGAGGTGGAGGGTGAATATAATCAAATACAGTAAGTTCTCAAGAAATTAATAAAAATGTTGCATTTGAAAAAAAAAAGAAAATGTATTCAGAATATACAGGGGTATTCCAAATCAATGTGTGTGCCACTTAACAATAAGTGAGAGGATTAGAATTTTGTGAGACTAAAATCTAACTTACAAAGTCTACCTAAGTTTATGTGTGTGTGTGAGGAAGTGGGTCAGAGGACAATCTGTAGAAGTAATTTCTCTTCTTCTACCATGTGGGCCCTAGGGGTCCCAGGGACTGACCTCAGGTAGTCAGGCCTGTCTAGCAAGCACCTTTATCCATCAAGCCATTTGTCTAGTCCATTCTATCTGTTTATCTTTTACTTTTATGTGTATGGGTGTTTTGCTTATGTGTCTGTGTACCACATACATGCAGAGGCCGGAAGAGGGTGTTCGATCCCTTGAGACTGAAGTTATAGATGTTGTTAGCCCTCATGTGGATGCTGGGAATTAAGCCCTGGTCCACTGGGCCCCCATTCTATCTTTTTTTTTTTTTTTGAGACAGGGTTTCTCTGTGTAGCCTTGGCTGTCCTGGACTCACTTTGTAGATCAGGCTGGCCTTGAATTCACAGAGATCCGCCTGCCTCTGCCTCCCGCATGCTATGATTAAAGGCATGTGCAACCACTGCCTGGCTTCTTTTTCGTTTTTTAAAGATTTATTTATTTATTACATATACAGTGTTCTACCTGCCTATACACCTGCAGGCTGGAAGAGGGCATTAGATCAGGTTATAGATGGTTGTCATGCTGTGATTAAAGGCATGTGCCACTACTGCCTGGCTTCTATCTTTTTTTTTTTAAAGATTTATTTATTTATTACATATACAGTGTTCTGCCTGCTTGTACACCTGCAGGCTGGAAGAGGGCATTAGATCATGTTATAGATGGTTGTGAGCCACCATATAGTTTCTGGGATTGAACTCAGGACCTTTGGAAGATCAGGCAGTGTTATTAATCTCTGAGCCCTCTCTCCACCCACCTTCCTATCTTTTAAGAATAATAATCAGATGGTGAGAAGGAATAAAGAAGCATGGTTCTTGCTGATAACTGTCTGTCTCCCCCTGCCCCCCCCCAAGACAGGGTTTCTCTGTGTAACCTTGGCTGTCCTGGAACTCTCTTTGTAGACCAGGCTGGCCTCGAACTCACAGAGATCTACCTGCCTCTGCCTCCCGAGTGCTGGGATTAAAGGCGTGCACCACTTCTGCCAGGCTCTTGCTGGTAACTGTCAACACACCTGGCTCCTCTTGGGTACTGACTGTGTTGTGGTGGGCGTGGCAAGTGTGCCAGCTGTGCCGCTTACCTGATCAGAGCACACAGCATTCATCCCTGGCATCTGCAGAGAGCTCATCTGCATCTGGCCCATCATTGGATTCATGTTCTGAACGTTTGCGTTCGCACCTGCCATGGACACGGTGATGCTCATGTTGTTGTACACTCCTGCTTGTGCAGGTGTGGGCTGGCTCTGGACAGCTTGGCTGAACACACTGTTAACTCAAAAACAATCCAGATTACACATACTGTTCATAAATATGGGGGCTAATGGGACTGCAGCTTGCTTTTCACTAGACAGTATTCCAAATAAGATATTTAGCATTTTTAAATACATGTAAGGCTGTAACTTATATATATTAGAGCACATAGGTACATTCAGAATTCTGTCTAATGGGCTTAATAACGACAAAGGGTCATCTCAAGGTCCCTCCTCAGGGAGTGAACACAGATAAATTTTACACATGATTTTCAGAGGGCTTGTTTTACTGACTTTCTTTCTTCTTCCATGGTCAGGATCTGGATTGTCACTAATCCAAAGATCTCAAATGTAAAATAAGTTTGTTTTAATAGTTAAAATAATTTGGAATAAATTATAAGTAAATTCAAGTTGGAACCTTGTATTTGAACTCTGAAAATTCTGAGCCTTGAGGCCAAGGAGGTTAGCACTCCTCTGATACTTCCTCTGAACACATTTTCTTTATTTCCCCCCTTTCAACAAGCACTTATTCAGTACTTGTTATACACAAAGATCACTCCATGGGACATACATATTAACATTCTCAATGACACAAATGTATACTTTGAAAAGAAAATAACGCGAAATTTGTGCTTTATGAGATCTAAAAATACCAAATATTTTGATTATTACTAAATTTTTATTTCTGGTGAAACTGATTCCCAGAGCAATTTCCCTGATTGTTACTTATTTACTCCCTGTTAGCTCTTCAGTGTAAGTAGGACACCATGACATTTATAGCTCAGTCCATACCAAAGCCGACAAGCCAAGAAGTCTATTCATCATGGCTGAAAAAAAGTAGCAATTTCCTCCCCAAGTTAATTATAAAACACTGAAAATTACATGCCTCAGAAATGGCCAATAGTGCATCTATGAACCTTTACTGTCTGCACAGTGTGTACACTTAGTAGGCAGTGTTCCCACAACTAAAGGAACTAAATATGTCTACTAATCTATATTCACTTTCCAACGAGAACATCGCGCCTTAGAGAGTATTAATCTGTCAGTCAGCACCACATGCAATTCATCCCTGTGGGGAGCAAAGCTCTGTAAGTTAACACAGGCACAAGTTCTAAGAACTGCAGGGACATCACACTGAGGAAAGCTTAGGGCTTAATTTTCTTTCAGATTTACATGTGGAACTATATATTAACTTAGGTTCCTTCAGACTGTTCTTAATTACATTTTACTCTCTTCCATTAAAGGAAGAAGACAGAACCCTCTGAGCCTTAATCACTGTTCTTGGTCAGCTAGGCTCACTGAAGTCCAGTTTTCATGAGCACTGCATGTCTGTCTACCCCATGGGGATGACTACTGTTTGCTTAAGCAGCACTACCTGCTTGTCAACCCTTAAACACGGGAAAGAATGAGAAAGATGAAGACACTGGTCCAGAGGGGTTCCTGCAGACACCAAAGGTTAGTAACAACCAATGAGGTCCCTGTTTAAGCAAGTCTGAGAAAGGACATGTAAGCCCTGGAACTCTCCCTACAGGTGAGTGTCACACAGAGACAGCCCAGTTCTAGGACATAACGCTTTGTTGTAACTGTTAGGGTTCTGACAGCCTGTCTTGGGAGTCTGGGCTGAGATGGGAGACTACTGTGATAGTTCAGGACAAAAGTGGTAAGACTTATAGTGTGTTATAGTGTTAAACTCGGTAAGTAAGTGGGGCAGTGACATGCTTTGTTGGTTTGGTACTGAGACATGAAAAGCAGGAACGTTTTTCTTCTGAACAACTAGGAGAACGGAGTTGTCATATATTAAGATGGAGAAAAGCAGGAGCAGAGCAGGTTTTAGGAGGAGTATCAGTTTAGTTTTGTCTTGTTAGCTTTGTGATGACTTTAGACTTCTAAGTGTAGATGTCAATTAGGCAGTTGGATGTGCAGTGTGGCACTCGGGGCGATGTGTAGGCTAGAGATGAAAACTTGACAGTAGTAAGCATAGGCACACAGACATTTGCACAGTAAGTGTAGAAGGAGAGAGGTGGGCAAACACGGAAAAGACTATGCATGCATTTCTACGTGGAGGTGGAGGCCAGGGGTCATCTACCCTCCTCTACCAGGGCTATCACCTACTTCCCTTGGGGCAGGATTTCCCACTGGCCTGAGGCTCACCAATTAGACTAGTGTGGCTGGCTAGAGAGCTCCAGGGATCCCCAAGTCTTGCATTATAAATTTGTGGTGGCATTTTTATGTGGTTTCTGGAGTTCACACTTGGGTCCTTGAGTTTGCAAGGCAAGTACTTCACTGACTGAGCCATCCCTCCAACCTCAACACTCTGGGTTTGTTTGTTTGTTTTGTTTTGTTTTTTGCATCAGGGTATCTTGCAGCTGAGGTTGGCCTTGCAACTCACTAGGTAATGAAAGACAACCCTGAGCTGCTAATCTTCCTGTCCCCACTTGCTAGGTACTGAGATTACAGGGTTGCCACAATGCTTGCCTTAAGACTGGGTGATACAACCAAGAGAAGAAGTAGTTACGAGAAAGAGGTCTGAGGGTGAATTCCTGGGCTTGCACAGAGGCCAGGAAGATGAGCTCCCAGCACATGATGGTCTCCAGCAAGGAGACTGAGAAGCAGGAGGAGAGTCACCAGGAGCAGGAGAACAAGAACGCTTCCAAAATACAAAAGAACTTTAAAAAGCGGTAACTACGTCAAACACTGCTGACAAGGGCTGCACCTGGCATTACAGAGGACACTAACTACCTTGGCAGGAACATTTTTGGTGGTAAAGATGTGTCTGACTGGCTCGACAGGGCGTGGGCCGAGATGAACAGAGCATGGTCTTTTAAGGAATTAAATTGCAAGGTGGAATAGAAGCAGACCTGCCAGCATGGCTTTCCCTGTCTCTCTCCTTCCTTTCCTTTCCCCCCTCTCTTCTCTGTTTTTCTTCTTTATCCCCGTTCTCTGTCCCCATTTCTGTTCCTAAGGACTCTACCTCATGGCTTGTATGTGCTAAGCAGGAACTCCACTGCTGAGCTCTCCTGCTGGCTGCAATCATGTTTAAACTAAACACACAGTGCCCACCATGTGGAGCAGTCATCACGGGTTTCACTGGAGAGATGCTGCATCTAAGTGGAGCAGAAGGAGAGCTGGGCAGAGGAGCTGTGTGCCTCCAAGGCTGCGATGAGAGGGACGGGCTGTGGGGCCACAGGTGAGCTTAGAAAGCTGGGGTAGAACACATCAGGAGGCTACATTCTTCTAGCATGTTTCAGCTCCCATCCAACTCACACAGTCCTGCTGAGAGCTACACAGTTCTCTTACAAAAGATTTCCTCTCTCACCTTTCAGTGAACTTTAAGAGAATATGGTTTTATGTTTTCAACTTTAACTGCCTTACTTATTATGTTGTCAGACTAAATGGCTTCCCTGTCATCAGAACCAAGACACAACCAAATTAAAATCCTTATAAAATCAAGTGATGTGTGAAAAGTTCAACATTCAGAATTAAAAAAAAAAAAAAAAAAAAAAAAACTTCAGTGAGGTAATTTTATAAGCTAAATGGGTGAGCCGAGGCCACTAAAACTCCAGACATGCAAGAGCAGGCGAGGCAGAATGACTCAAGAAACCTTGGGATCGTTGGGTGTCGTATAAGAGCTTTCAGACACTCTGAGCAGAGGGAGGCTGTGAGCCCCTTTGTGCTAATGAACTCCAGCATTTTACTAGTATGGCTTTATGAAATTATCTACTCTATTTTCAATAAAAAGATTTTCTTATAGTCATAGTTATAGAGAAATTAATCAGTGGGTATCAAGTTTGATCTTTTTCTGTATCTACTAAGATAATAAAATATTTCCCTTTGGGAAAAAAAATGTACCTACTTCCACATCTCTCCTAGAAAAGCTGTTACTAACGGGCGTGGGGCACATCCCTCAGGTGTGTGAGGGCTAGGGTAAAAGGCCACAGGCCACTAGACCCTTATATTGTAAATATACAAGTTTGCCTAAATAATGAACTGATACTTCCAGCATTTAGCAATCCTATTTTCCTTTGTTGATACCAAAACTCTGTTCCTTCTATCACAGAAATGGCAGGAACCAGTCTATCTGGACTGTGAACACACAGCCACCTTAAGGAAGCGTGGCTGCTCTTATGAGTGCAGGGATTCTCATATAGAAGAACTGTCCTCTTACTTGTTGTTTCCCATTGTTCCTTGTTGCCAGGCCTTCATGTCTGGTGACTGGTACCCAGAATTGGGTGGCGTTTGCTGGAGCAGAGAGCTCTGAGGAGGAGGTATTGGCATCGGCACCATGGAGCTCCCAGGGCTCAGAGATGGGGCAAAGTTGGCCTCACCTTGGGGAACCAGTCCTGAAAATTGACACACATTAATTGATGTAAATATACTATAAATGTATCAACATCATAAAATAATAATAAATTTATTATTTATTTATAATTTATTTAGAAATGCCTTCTTTAACAGAGCAAAAATTAAGGAAAAGTGGTCTCTTAAAACATGGCAGGAAATCTTAGTGCAAGCAGATAACTAAGCACAAAGTTAGGAAGAAGGGCTTTAGTAGCTGAGATATACACTGGTACAGCAGGACAATATTTGATCTTCTGTGCTTTTTTTTTTTTTTTGGCTAATAAGAGTTTCCAAGTGCAAAAAGAATGGATATACATAATAGATTACTTGTCTGATAAAAATAACTCGAGAAAGGAAAATAATTAGACAAGAAAAACCTATTTGTGAAATACAAAATCATCAGAAAGTTGTTGGCCACTCCTTCCCAGGCTTCTTTGTGTGGCTTGGCTTTCCTTCCCCCTCTTCAGAAACAGCTTTATTTGTAAACATGAGAGTCACTCATGGGATCCACAGAATTCAGTGAATTTAGTGAATGTACAAAGCTGTGCAACCTTTATCACAATGAAGCGTGGGCATTTGCATCACACCTGATTCCCCTATGCTTGTTTCTAATGGGCAATCCCTGCTCTCATGCAAACACAGATCTGCACTGTGTCTCCATATAAAACTGTTTTTTGTTTATTTTTGAGACAGGGTCTAAAGAGTTCCAGTCTGGCCTTGAACTTGTTACAGAGTCAATGATGGCCTTGAACTTCTAACCTTCTTGTTTCTACCTCCTGAACTACTGAGAAGTACGTATGCCACTATGTGAAGCTGGGGATGAAACCCAGGGCCCATGCATGTTAGGCAAACATTCATCCAATGGAGCCTAGTCTACAGACTTCATAGTGATATCTTTATATATCATATCTGGTTTTTTGTGTCTAGCTTTGTTCACTTAGCATAGCACTTTTGGGATTCAACCATTTGTAGCATTTGTCAGCTCAGTGTTCATTCCTTTTTAAATTCAGAAACATGTTTATTGACAGACATCGATATAATTATGTTAACAAGCAACTGATATAAAACTAGTTTATTTACAGACTTCTTATGTAGGTGTGGGTATGTAATCTTTGAAATTATGTAGCTGTCGCTGGGCGTGGTGGCGCACGCCTTTAATCTCAGCACTTAGGGAGGCAGAGGCAGGTAGATAGCTGTGAGTTCGAGGCCAGCCTGGTCTACAAAGCAAGTCCAGGACAGCCAAGGCTACACCGAGAAACCCTGTCTCGAAAAACAAAAAAAAAAAAAAAAAAAAAAAAAAAAAAAAAAAAAAAAAAAATGTAGTTGTCTAATTTTATCTTTTCTATACAAAACTGTTTCGGTTACTCTAGGTCCTTTAAATTTCCATATACATTAGAATGTAAAATGTAGGATAAGTTGTCAATTTTGCTAAGAAACATGTTGAAATTTTGGACTGCAATGAATTATAGGATCAATTACAAATGAGTTATCAGGATTGTCTTTTGCTCTGATTCTTGTTTTTTTTTTTAATTGAGCATTTAATTTATTTATTGTTTTTATGTGCATGGATGTTTTTGCCTGAATGTCTGTGCACTGCACGCATGGTGCTCATGGAGGCCAAAGGAGGGCGTTGGCTCTCCAGGGACTAGAGATACAGTCGTGCGTGTGGGCAATCAAGCCTGGGTCCTCAAGAGGAACAGTCAGGTGTCCTTAACTGCTGACCTGTCTCTCCAGCCTTCATCACAATTGGGATATTGAGACAAGGCCTCTCTCTATGTAGTCCTGGATTTGTCCTGAAACTCAACATGTAGACCAGGCTGGCCTTGAACTCACGGAGACCCACCTGCCTCTACCTCTCAAGTGCTGGGATTAACGGTGTGAGGCACCACCCCTGGCCTAATTTCTCTACTTTCATGTTGCTATTTTAGTTCCCACTGTTATTCTCTCCCTATGTAGTTGTTACTCAGCTGTTCACCACGTCTACTGTGGTTTTTACCTGTGCTCTTCTCGGTAAGTCTGACTCCTATTTTACTTCTATTTAACACGCTCAGGCTTCTTTCTAACTTACCGAACACACAGAACACATTCAAAGTTTTTAATTCCTTAAAGTTCCTATCTCATTCTAACATCTGTACAGTTTTTATTAGTGTGTGTGAATTATATAAATAATAGGTCTTACTGTAATGTTTTACATATGTATGTAATGTACTTTGATTATATTCACCTCCTTCATTGTCCTCTCTTGTCCCCTTGGTCTTCTCAGATACTCTGGGGTAGATGTGATTGGCTAATTTTTCTCACTATTACAAGCTACACTTTCCTGTTTCTTTGCCTGCCTGGTAGTTTTAAAAGCCAGGCTTCAGAGTCTCTCAATTTTACCTTTTTAAAAATCTGCATGCTGTCCTTTGTAATGTTTATAGAATCCTGCAACATAAAGTGATTTACTTAACACATCTGTTCTTTGATTTGAAAATATGTAGTCTTCAAAATATTTTACCCAACAATTAAATAATTGGTGTTAAATAAATGTCATCTGTAAGCTCTTTGTGCATAAAAAAAGCTGCACTTTTAAAAGACAAGTATTTCTTAAGTGTTTTTGAGCTTATTATCAGGACTGTGGTTAGGTTATATGGAAACCTTAGCTACTTAGGGTCTTGTACCCAGAGAAATCAAGAACAGGACTTGGGTTGAGACTTACTTCGCGTCACTACCGAGGCAGAACAATATTCTACTTAATACCCATGAGTCATAAGGTTTTCCAGGCTGGTTAGAAGAGCAAGTGGCCCCATGTGAACTCTGAGTGCTGTCCTTCTAATCACCAGGTCACTGCTCTGGCCCTGCTTTGTGCGCTCATGTGCATGCGTGCATGCAGACTGAGACCTGAGCGGGACCCTCTGTATGGATCCCCAGCCTCCTCTGGTTACCTGTCTTCTCACACTGCGCCTTCCAGGCCAGCTGTCCCAGCCCTTCCAGCCTCCTGTGCTGAACTCTGATCTGTAGTACGGTCTGCCAATCCCTACAGCTGCTGTTTGCTGTTTTTGGTCTGATACTATTTCTTTCACATGGTAGAATAAATATGGCCACTGTCACTCTATCTTAGGCTAAAGTAGAAACCTTTTTTTTTTTTTTTAAAAGAGATTTATTTATTATGTATATAGTGTTCTGCCTACATGTGTGCCTGCACTCCAGAAGAGGGCACCAGAACTAATTATAGATGGTTATGAGCCACCATGTAGTTTCTGGGAATTGAACTCAGGACCTTTGGAAGAGCAGGCAGTGCTCTTAACCTCTGAGCCATCTCTCCAGCCCCTAGGAGAAGTCTTTTAAAAATGTTTTTCTTTTAATGTTTTTGTTACACTAGTACTATTTTTTCATGTGTTTCCCTAAAAAATTGCATCTCAAAGCTGAAGGTTTTTTGTTTTTTTTTTTAAAGACAGATAAAGTTATAAAACTCTAGAAGAAAAGAATAAGCAGCTGGTAATTTAGTGTAGCTCTTTTAAGTATTCCTCAGAAAATCATGTATATTCTTTAAAAACATGTGTTTTTATTTTATATGTCTGTGTGGGTATCTGCAAGTGTGTATATGCACCATGTGCGTGCCTGGTGCCTACAAAGGGTAGAAGAGAGCGTCAGATCTCCTGGAGCTGGAGTCACAGAGAGTTGTGAGCTGCCACGTGGGTGCTGGGAGCTGAACCTAGGTCCTCTACAAGAGCAGTGAATGTTTAGCCCTCTCATATGTAATGCTGACCTGCTGCTTTCGCTTGTCTTACATCCTTACAGACACAGCTGCAGTTCTCTGCACACAACATTCTACTGTGCCTGTCACTGATGATGACTTTTTTTTTTTTAAATCTCTTTGCATGGTTCATCTGCCAGAGATGCACTTAATTCACTCATTTTATTTTTTCACAGATGATAATTTTAAAGATACTTTAGGTATTCAGTGAAAGCTGTAATTTGTGTAGCTTCTAAACTTCCTTTCACTTAATGCTTAATGATTTAAAAAAATATATAATAAAGCTATGCATTCTTTGTCTATACGCATGCTTCTTCTATATGTAACTCAAACTCTGATAAATAACGTGGACTTAGATTTATGAATCTTGAGGTCACATTTTTGGTTTTGACATAATTTTCACTTTTTAGTGGATGATTTTTGCAAGAATTCTACATTTACATTTTTCTCTGCTTGCAGCCTTAAAATATTTGTGTTTGATGTCTTGTTGACTTTACACGTGATGAAATACTTTCTTCGAGAAAAAGGGTAGATACCAGAGCACATTGCAATACTTCCGTTTTGAGACAAGGTCTTATGTATTCCAGACTGCCTTTATAAAGGGTATGCAGCTCAGGGTGACCTTGGCCTTCTGGTCCTGCTTCCACCTCCCCAGTGTTAAGACTACAGGTATGGATCACTACATGCGGTTTACCCAATACTAGGGCCTCATATATACTATTACCACCTGCGCTAAATCCTCAGCCCCAATTACCATGCTTGTTGATGTTTCTACCTGCTCTATGCTATGATGTATATTTTAGAATGCTTGCCTTTACTTTTGCTGTTTTAATGTTGGTCCTTTAATTTTATTTTTATCATCTAAAATATTTAAAAATATTTATTTTATGTTTATGAGTGTTTGCCTTACATGCATGTATATATACAATGTGTGTTCCTGGTGCCAGTGGGGTCCAGAAGAGGCCACTGGATCCCCTGGAACTGGAGTTACAGGTGTTTATAAGGCAACATGTGGTGCTGGGAACCAAACCTGGGTCTGAGCTGTCTCTCTGGGCTCCTGCCCCGAGTTTTAGAATAATTTTAAAAGAGCAATTTTAAAAGTAGTTTTCAAGTTAAAGGCAAAACTGAATGAAGAGAACGGAACATTTCACTCTGCTATTTCACACGTGCAGCTTTCCTGTCCTCCACTTTGTCTACTAGCACGGGGCATTGCTTGCAGCTGACTAACCGACATGACATGACATGGGGTTGTGTTTAGAGTCCAGTAGGAAGAAGCTGGCTGGTAAGGAATCTGAGGGAGAGCTGTAGCTCTGGTCTCAGTGTGTCAAATTTACTGCAAAGAGAAACAGAGGCGTAAGAGCAACATAGCCAAGAAGCCCTTACACTGTGTTTCCTTCCCCTTCCCTGCCAGCACCCTCCTGCTCCCCTGCTTTCTTGCCCCACCCTCCTTATGCTGTGCCCTGTACTGTTCAGTCATCCCTCATCTTTCTTTTCTTTGAGGATATGAAAAGGTTGAGCTTTTCTGGAACTTAGACCTGGTTTCAAAGCCCTGTAAGCTGACTGCTGTCATGCTAGGACACTTACAATCTAGACAGTGGACATGAAAAATGGAAGCCAATTTGCAGTAAGTATTCTTTTGAAGGCGCTCACTGGAGAACTGATAACTCCGCTATTTCCAATAAAGCTACCCTCCTTGTAGCACCCACCTTTTGGATTTTGTTTACATTCTAAATGTGGATTTTATAATGTAAAACTACTTTTTGTAAAAGGGTTGGTTTTTGTTTTTTGTTTGTTTTTGGTTATAACCAGAAAAGCTGGTCTGTAACAAAGAAAAATGCAGGTACCAGATAAAGTACCAAAGCGGGGGCACATGTTGTGTGCACATGTCCACCAGTTGCCTTTTCATGGTGTTAATTTCTAAGCAGCTTTAAAATTCATGTTTAGTTCATTTATATAATCAAGGGCTTCTTTTTTTAAAAGGAATTGGCCATTAATTTTGCATAAATATGATTAAAACATGATAGATGAATCAAGTATGTATCATCACCACAGCCCTTTTAGAATCCCAAAGTGATAATGAATAAAAAGGGTCACTACCTAGGATAAACAGAGTGGAAAACAGTGAAAAAATCAATAAACAAACAAACAAAACCCCCAAACTTCTATAAATCAGAATATTCACTGTGGAGGAGGTTATAACTTACTTGGCTAAAAGTGGTATCATTGATAAGGAGTCTGGGACACTTTGTGAATATTGATTATGCCTATATAAACTATCAAGGCAAAATCATCCAGTGACTCTGAGTTAATGCACTAAAACCCGCTACCCAAGAAGAACTTCGTTTGAGTAGATTTCATAGGGATCTGGGAGAGAAAAACAAGTGAATTTATTTTGTACATAAAATGTTAAAAGTTTTCAAGCCAGCAATCTTTATAGATCCCCTAATTTATTAATCTCTGCAACCAAGCTGAGGAGTCTCGAAGTGCTCAGGCATTCAGTGGTGTCTGAGGCTGGCGCCTGGCCTCCTGAAGTCACCACCTACATCTGTCCTCCTCAGCATATGCCCCAAAGCTAGGGAGAAAAAGCACATGCAGAGTGGAATGGAAGGCAACTCGCGCACCGCATACCTGATCCTGGGTACTGGAAGGCATTCTGCTGCTGCATGTGAGGACCGATGCCAGTGCCAAACTGTCCTCCCATGTTCCCTGCCATGCCTCTGCTCACCATGCTGCTGCGGGGGGCCAGGGAGGCCTCAGGATTTGCTGCCAGTTGAGAGAAAGGGCTGGTAGAAGCAGGTGGGGTTCCTGGATTTGTACCATAGTTTGGTGGGTAGGGGAAATGCTGTGGAGCACCCTGAGGAAGACGGGGGTTCCCCATTTGAACTGGGAGTCCAGATGAAGGAGGGATGTTGTTCCCAAAACTTTGGTGCCTCATCAGCATGGCTCTTTGCTGCTGTATAATTTGCTTCTGTCGATGCTGCTGAGTGAACAATTCCCGGTGGCGCTGTGCCAACATATGAGCATTCAGGGGTGGCTACAAAGAAGCAAAAATATCTTACTTATTATCATCACCTATCTATTCTAGAATGCTTATAGATGAAGCCTGGTAGCTTGGAGCAAAATAAAGTGTAGCCACCATCCTGCTGCAAGGGAGACTAAATGGATGGTTCCTTAAGTAAAATCACAGGGGGGAAATAAATCAGGTATATTTTATTTTTTAAATATTTATTAATTTTATGTATATGTGTGTATACCATGTGCATGCAGGAGCCTGCTGTGCTCAGAAGAGGATGTCATATACCCTGGAACTGGAGTCACAGGTGGTTGTGAGCTACCATGTAGGTGCTGGGAACCAGAACTGGGTCCTCTGTAAGAGCAGCCAGTGCTCTTAATCGCTGAGCCATCTCTCCAGGCCCTTAATATATTTAATAGGCCACAAGTAGCTAAGAAATACTTCTATTGATAGTGGTTGCTGGGAATTGAACTCAGGGCCTCTAGAAGAGCAACCAGCATCTTAAATCATTGAGCCATCTCTCCAGATCCATATTTTTGTTGTTTTTAACTATGTACAGGTGTGTAAGGCTGCACATGGTTATGTGCACCTGAGTGCAGGTACTCTCGGAGGCCAGAGGTGTCAGATCCCCGGGAACGGAGTTACAGATGGTTCTCTGAGACCCCTGACCTGGATGCTGGGAATCAAACATGGGCACTACTGGAGAACAGTAAATGCCTTTATCTGCTACCCCATTTCTCTGGCCCTATAAAGAGTTTTGTATGATTATGATTCTTCTTTATAGCCGGGTGTGGTGGCACACGACTGTAATCCCAGCACTCAGGAGGCAGAGGCAGGTGGGTCTCTGTCAGTTTGAGGCCAGCCTGGTCTACAGAGTGAGTCCAGGACAGCCAAGGCTACACAGAGAAACCCTGTCTTGAAATCCACTTTCCCAACGATTCTTCTTTATAATTCTTGTCTCTCAAATATTTACATCAACTTGGCTTAAGAAAGCTTCAGTTGCTGAAGTAAAAACATTAAAGTATATGTGCAAGTGAATACTAGATCTCTTTTAGAAGCCATCCAGGTTTGTTGGTTTTGGAGGGACGGAAGATAGTATGGTTTTGCCATATAGCCCAGACCTCCCTCCCTCCCTCCCTCCCTCCCTCCCTCCCTCCCTCCCTCCCTCCCTCCCTCCCTCCCTTCCTCCCTCCCTTCTTCCCTCCCTCCCTCCCTCTCTCTTTCTCAAAGAGAAAAATGGTTTTAATTATTTTCTTTAAAAAAAAAACTCATAATTTATTCAGATTACATCTCAATTGTTATCTCCTTGCCTGTATCTTCCCATTCCTACCCTCCCTCCCTCTTCTGTCCTATTCCTTTCCCCTAGCAGAACTAGCCAATGGACAGCTCATTCTCCACAGTTGTGGAGAGAGAGGGGACTGCCTCTAACATGAACTCTGGTGCCCCCCTATTCGATCACTTCCCCTTGGTGGGGAGGCCCAAGAGCACACAAGAGGAAGGGGAAGCAGGCTATCCGGATGAGACCTGATAGGCTGTGGACATATGGTGGGGGAGGAGGTCCCCTTCTGCCTGGACTAGTCTTAAATGTGGAATCCTTCTGCTTCAGCTCCCCAAGTGCTGGGATTACCACACCTGGATCCATCCTGCTCTTTAAAAAAATGTTTATGGCATTATTGTGCATGTGTGGGCACATGTGTTCCATATTGCACATATAGGGGTCAGAAGATGTTGTGGAGTTGATACTTTCCTTCTGGAGAACTCAGGCTGCCAGGCTAGGAGGCAAATGTCTTTACCCTCTACCATCTCACTGGCCCCCATCCAGTTTTTGTTTTTTTAATTTTTAAATTTTTTGTTGTTTTCAAGACAGAGATCCTCTGAGTAGCCTTGGTTGTCCCGGAACTCTTTGTAGACTGGGCTGGCCTCAAACTTACAGAGATCCGCTGGCCTCTGCCTCCCCATCCAGTTATTTTTAAGTGTAAAAATTCTATGACTCTAGGTTTATAAACAAGGATCTTTAAAATGAATAAATTCAGAAAATGCTGTTTAGGCTGATCAGGTGTACAGTTTTCTACTTGGTCATCCAGTATCATGAAACAATAACAAAAAGAGTAAAGTGAGCAGGGATCCTTGGGCTTTAGAGGAAGTACAGGGAAGAGCATCCCAAATAGGATACTGAGCCACTCACTCCGGGAGACATTTGTAGCTGAGCTCCCAGGCATCCCCACAACACGCAGGTCAATGCTAAGAAACATTGCTGGAGCCAGACAAGTGCTACCAGTGCCTGAATCCTGCTTTACCTGAGGTCCGGTCTGCTGCTGCATGCCTGACCTCATGTTCATGGCAACAGGAGCAGTTGCTGCAAACTGGTTTAAGATAGCTTGCCGGTTTTGGTGCATCAGCTATGGGAAATGGAGATAAGGAAGGGTCACACTTCTACAGGCAAACACAGCATGGCATTCTAAAGTAACACAGACTTCACTGATTATTGAAAAGTTTTAACAGTGTAGGTTTAGTGCCATCCCCGATTCTATTTACCAAAAGGACTAATAACTCCCTCTCTCTATCAGATAAGTGCTGCTTTCAGAACATTTGAATGTGGGGTATACACAGATACAACATTAGTGTACTTCTGAAAGCATGCGAGTAGTTACTTCAGGCAAGTATCATATTAGAGGAAAAGAAACAGCGTTAGATCTTTTAACACCATGAGCCAGAGGCAGGTATGAAGTGAGGACAACCCTGCAGAGGTCTGGGAGACACACGGAAAGCCACGGCCCCTGGGCAGCGTGCTCACTTGTATCTTTATACTTTGGGGGAAATCCAACACAATATCATTAGCCAGAGAGAATTACATAAGAAACAAATGCTCTGAGAAAATGGATTATTTATTTAACTTGAAGAAGTAATCACTTCAGACCCACACTTCCCAAATTGGTGTTATAAAGAACATTGTTCTTCAAGACATTAATAGATGTGCCAGGAAAGTAGCATTCTGTGCTGTAGGAAGTACTGGAAATGAGGGTTATATAAGGTGAAACATTTAGTTACTGCAATAATTTTATGTGCCTTTAATTGGCCGAAACACATTGTGCATCTCCAAGAAGGGATAGGCTGCAATTTGTCCATCACAAATCAATATTTATTTCCCAGAACAACCTGTGAGACACTGGTTTGTTCAGTCTAGATCGGGCTGGTGTCACAGGGCAATGCGTCCCTTTACTGTACCTGATAAGTACACCTGGAAGACTTCACTGTAAATAATCTATAGATTACATTTTTCTCAATATAATTTGGTAACAGTAACAATAACATTAGTGCTACATTATCTGGCTGTTTATTATTGTTGTTGCAATGATAGGGACTGACCACTGGATATGCCCTGCAAGCTCTCTACTTCTGAGCTATAATGAAGTCTCACCACATTACTCAGATTGATTTTAAACTGTTGGGTGCCAATGATCCTCCTGCACAGGATTCCTGAGTAGTGGGAAATATAGGCATATGCCATGATACTCAACTTTATGCTACTTGATGTTTATATAATATTTCATAACTTATAAGTTATAAAAATGGATGATCATAAATATGTTTTATTGAACTATATGTAAGGAGAAAGCCTATTAGATCTATATCTATATCTATATATCTATATATATTAGATTAGAAAAAATAGACTTTGAAGAAAAGTTAACACAATATAAATGTTAAAATAAAAATTCCAAGAGTGTGGAATAAGATCAAACATTCACAATCATTTAAAAATAAAGATGCTTTTTAAAAAGCCAAAGGAGCTCTTAGTACCCAAACCTAAGTAAGCTCTTACTAACACTCAGAAGCCTGTGGACTAAGAGCACATAAAGCAACATCTGCTTCTTTGTGTTGGTAAATCCTTCCCCGTTGAATGAGCGTTTGTGAGATGTAAAGGAAGCAGAGCCAAGGCAGTCTCCTCTGTGGCATCTCATGTATAATCCTGGCAGACTCTCTGCTCACCAGCCCTCTGTCACTTTTGGAACAACTGGAAGTAAATCCTGCTTTTTTCCTGAACTGAATATGAAACAATTTCATTAACTTGGGAGCCTGACTGGCCTTGTTCCTTGCAGGGCCTTGCACTGCTTTAGCTGCAGCTTGCACACTGAGTATGCGGCGTCTCTCCGCCCTTGACTTAGCAGTCAGCACACACTGCAGTGTGACTTGGTGTTTGAGGCAGACAGTGAGTTCTGACTACTTAGGTTCCTTGGATGATTTATAAGCGTGCACCCCAAGTGTGTCAAGTGAAGATGGCCAGCGTCTCTATGCTTACGTCCTTTCTGAAAGTGAGCGATAGGTCTGGGTGTGATGATGTGCCACCTGGGGTCTCAGCTCTTGGTAGGTTGAGGTGGGATAATTTGAGAACAGCATGAGTAATAAGATGGGTTTTGTCAGAAAGGCTAACAAAACAAAAACAAAATCCCAAAAATGCAGAGAGCCCCACATCAACAACAATAACCAAAGAATCAGCAACTCTAACAAGAAGCCCTTTGTCGTCACTAGTTCCTTAGGAACAGGACTTTCAATTCCCTTCCTCTAGGTTCTTAATTCATCGTTGAGTGCGTTAGTCTATCCTAGCACTTACAAATACAGCCCTTTCTTTTTTATTATATCATTTAGATTTTCCCATTTCATCTCCCCTTATCCTCTCTTTCATCACCTCCTTCTGTTTATAGAATAGAAATACATTTACATAGTTCATTAACTTGCTGAATACAATTTTTTAAGGCTACTGTTCATCAACTGCTCCAGCATGCCAGGCACTGTGCTGAGAGCTTTATGCTCTCTCACTTGATCCATGTGTTTCTTTATGAGGTAAAGGAATTACCTGACTGTTTTTGCATTCAGAACTGGTTACTCTTATAGTCACTATGCCACACTGCCCTTTCTTTTTCTAGGCTGTGTGGGCTGAGGACAGGGCTTTGCGCATGCTGGAGCTGCTCTCTATCACTGTATCTTTCTAATGTATCTTATTGTTTTCTTTCCTGAATTAGTACAGCTCTAAGCAATTTCTTTAAATACTTTTCTAGAAACTCAATGAAATATACATGTATAGTTGAAAAAATAATAACAAGCAGCAATGCCTTCCAGCCCCAGTCATGATTTTCAATGACAGCATTTGCAGCCATCTGCCTCTGTGGTCCTTGATGGTCACCTGCCTGTCTCTTGCTGACACAGTCTTAACTGTTGGTAGCACTGCACTGATTCATTTCCTGTCACACAAGAGGTTTAAACCATGCACAAATCCCAGGCCTTCCAACATGTAGTCTTTCTCTCATTCATAGTATCACTAGATTTCAATCTCACTAGCTTTAAATAACATAAATTTTATTTTGTCTCAACAACCTAATGCTATCTCTTATTCTACTTTATAAACTGTTATAGTTCTCTTTATCAATTTAGTAAGTATATGATATCTAATCTAAAACTTGTTTGTATCTAAAAACACAAAACCTCTATTGCTTTTAACCTATAGGTTTCAAAGTACTTTGCTACAATCAGCATTCATTAATAAAAGGATCCCTTACTCCCATCCTAGCAGACCCAAGATGGCTTCTGGAGTCTGGAAGTGGACCAGAAGCTCTCGCTGCAGTGCCTGGGTTGTCAGGGAGCGCGCTGGCACAGACTCTGAGGACCAATGAACGGCATAGGACAGCACTCACCTGCTGCTGTCCCTGCAGCCGCTGCTGCAGCTGCAGCCGAAGCTGGTTGGGTGCAGCTGGAGGTCTGTTTAGAGCCTGCCGGGGCTGCATGCCCATGCCGGGTGAAAAGGTGCCTCTTGGAGGGGTCACTTGAACTGGCATGGTCCCCAGGGCCGGCTTCTGTCTGACCATGCCTTGGAAGGGGCCGGGGAGGCTGGCGGTGGGAGAGGGAGACGAGTAAGGCTGGGGATAGAGGGGGGGTCTCTCTTCCATCATCAAAGGTGGTGTTGCTTGCTGTGGCGGAAATCTCTCAGACAATACATCCAATCCACCTCCCTGTTAGGAAAGAAGCCAACACAGTTTATAAACAAAGTTCGGCAACAAATGAGAGGCATGTCTCTATAACAGCCTGTGGGAGGAGGCTATCTCCAGGAAGGCTCAGGGCACATCCACGCTCCTCGCAAACTCATCACCCGAGGAAGCACTGCTTTGAAATCCCTCTGGTGGCTCCGGCGACGCCTGGACAAGCACCTGGACAAGCTTGTCGATCCCCAGCGCTCTGTCTAGCTCGGCCAGCTCCGTCTCGTCTTTGCCACTGAGGAAGGACACCAGTTGTTCCAGAAGGGCCTTCTCATCGTTTCTTCCTTCTACTGTCGTTGGTGGACAGAGGAGCTCGTCTAACTGCGAGCTAATGCATTGGCTAAGGAAGCAGAAGGCGAGAAAGGCAGGGGAAAAGGATTCAGTCTTAAGAAAGCAATGTGTACATGTATATACATAGACGCACAAATCTGGTTTTCGAAAGTTCTTCTACGAAGTTAGTGATGAATTCTACTATACTGAAATGCTCTATAGTCAGTGTGCAGAGACTCAAAGAACATGGGTTTTGGATGTGCATGCATATATGTATGTGTGGGCATGGGTGCCTATTCCCTTATGTGCTCATGTAGAAGCAGAGGCTGCTGTTAGATGCTTTTCTCTAACAGTCCTTCACTTCAGCTTCTGAGAAACAGTCTCTCACTGAATCGGTTGCTCACCAATTGGCTGGACTGCAGGCCAGGGAGCCTCTGAGCACCTCTCACCTCTGCCTCCCAGAGCCGGGATTATATTTTTCAGATTTATTTGTGTGTATGTGTGTGTGTGGCCACACACTGGGTATCTTCCTCAGTCATCACTTCACTGTACCTGGGCCTTGGCTAGCCTGGCTAGCCAGCAAGCCTGAGGGACCTTCCGGCTCTGTTTCTCTACTACTAGGATTACAGGCAAAGCTATGCTTAGATGTCTGTCTCCCTCCCTCCCCTCCCCTGCCTGTGTGACCTTCAGATTTATTTTTATTCTATTTATTGTATGGATAGCATTAAATACTAATGAATCATAATCAAAACAGAAAGCTTATTCTATGCCTTGAAAGATGATTACATTATCTTGATAATATAAAGTGATTATACACAAAAGAAATTAAGTTGAAAACATTAACATGCTAGTAGTTCAGAAAAAAAAAAACCCCAACCCAAATTGCTCATTGATTCATGAAGACAACCTGTAGTCTGATCCAAACTAACATTAACTGATGTATGAAAATTAGACATATATAGAAAATAATAAAAATATTATTGCATGAGCAATATGACAAAGAATTATTCTTCTGGGAAAAGAAAAGGAAAAACAGTTTAGAAAACATTCTAAATATATTTATTCTTCCTTTGATTACCAGCTATGAGATGCAGTTTGGGCTGTGAAATGCAGGTGGCTTGTGTAAATTAAGAAATTAAACTCCAATGAGAACGGAACACTGAACAGATACATTTTCTTTTCTTACATGTTCTTGCTCCAAACAAAGACAAATGATGGACAAAATAAACCACAGGTAAAAGCTTAGGGGCAGCGGCATAACTGGGACAGTAAGGCCAGTTTATCCACAGGATTTATCTACAGTACAAATACACGGAAATCAAAGAAATGCACAAGATGAAATGCAAAGTGAGACTTGTATGCCATATCAATCTTACGGTGATTACAAAGTATTTCTGCCTTGGGGTCATATGGTAAATGTATCTGCTCAATCTGCTTCACAGTGTCCTCTCATGCTCCCCTTTTAGTTAAACATTCACATCAATTTATAGCTCAAAAATACTAGTGCAGACTGGAACCCAGCTTGGGGAGAGTGGTTCCTAGGTTAGAAGTTGATATCTGATAGCGCATAAAATACAAAGTGTCTTACTTACTCTTCTGGTTTATTCTGACTTATCGCTGTCACAGTATTATTTGCCCACGGAATCTGATCACCTGCACCTGGTTGTCCAAACTGGTTATCGATTGCTTCTAATTCTAGTTCAGGCAATCCTGATTGAAGAGAAAAAAAATCCACAGTCACGAAGGAGGAGATTAAACAAAGGTAGCATTTCAGAAGTGACACACCATACAGGAGAGTGAGATTTCCCTATAAAATGTTATTCCGATGATATAAAGGGGATATATTCAGAAACTTAAACTGTATGGTGCCTTTGTATAATAAAAAGTAAATGAGAAAGTGAGAATAGGTGTCTGCATCACAACAAAATCTGGTGTTTCCTGTACACAAGCTGATGTCACCATAGGAAAATCAGGAAACTGGTAGGAGTTTCTTGTTTTAAAGATAACATTTTGGTTAGCTGCTTTTTCAGCCTGAACCATGAAATGAGTGCAACAATCAAAACACAAAATACATCTACCAAAGGCAAGAGGAGTCACTGAAAGGCACTGTAGCTTGAGGCTATTCAGCAAGTAGGTAGAGCTCTAAGAGGCTAGATACATGATCGCAGCCAACTAATGCTTATGGAATTCAGATGAAAAACCAGATAGATTTTGTTTTAGAACTGAAGAAAACAATACATGCACTTTAGAAAAATTATCCATAGCAGCTTTAAAAAATGATTTTATGTGTATGGATGTTTTGCCTGCATATAAGTCTGTGCACCACATACATACAGTGACTGAAGAGACCAGAAGAGGGCACCAGAGCCTCTGGAACTGGAGTTACACATGGTTGTGAGCTACCACGTGGATGCTGGGAACTAAACTCAGGTCCTTGGGAAGAGCAGCCAATGTTCTTGGCCGCACAAGAGCACCATGAAGCCCCAATGTAGCAGCTTTCTGAAAGTTTTATGGCTATCTCTAAACTATTTACACTAGGTAAAAAACCAAAAATAACCTAAATTTCAGAAATTCAGGGACTTATTAACGAATTAAGGTATAGATACTGAAAATGTGCTGTTAAATAAGGTAAGTAGTATTTCCCTCCTCCAAATTCATTATGTGGAAATTCTAACATTTAGGACCTCAAAATATGACTAATTGGAGATAGGACCTCTGACAAGCTAATTCATGCAAATGGTACATTAGTGTGACTCTGAGTTCAATATAATTAATGTCTTTATAACAAAAGAAGACCAGGTGAAGGCAGCCATTCCAAAGCTAAAGAAAGAGATTTCAGAAGAAACATTACTTTGATACCCTGACCCTGGACTCCTAGCCTCCAAGAATTGTGAGAAAATAATTTATGGTCTTTTGTTACAACTAAAACAATGTTTTTTAAAAGTAAAAGGGTCTTGAAGTTTGCTGTTTCTGCAGTCCTAGGGTTTGAAGCCAGTGCCCATGAGTTCTAGGCACTGGGTTGTGCATGCAATCTAGGCCTTGAAAGTTCTAAGAGGGAACTTATTTAACTAGAATTTCACACTCAGTTTAAGTAGAATTTCACTTTCTTCTAGGTTGTGGTGTCACATACCTGTAATCACAGCACCCAGGAGGCTGAGGCAGAAGGATTGCTACAAGTTTGAGGCCAGCTGGCCTGTATACTAAGTTCATGGCAAGCCTGAAGTACATAGGTAGATCTGTCTCAAAGCAAAACCAAAAGCCCAGGTTCCCCATTTTAATTATGAACGAGTAGATTTGAGGATATCTTAAAAATATACAAAACACATGAAGTTCACTTTTTAACACAACAAATCCTAACTCACATATAGATTTACTTTCCTTTTACTTGGTGTATGTATGGTCATGTATGTGTGCAGGTGTACACATGGTAGGTCAGAGGCTGATTTTGGGTGTCTTCTAGTGCCTACCTCCCTTCTTTTTCTTTCTTAATTAAAAAAAATGTGTGAGTGTTTTGACTACGAGTGTCTTTGTACTCAGTGTTCTCCCAGTTCAGAGGCCAGAAGAAGACGTCAGATCCCCTGAGATGGAGTTACAGATACCTGTGCGGTGTCATATGGGTGCTGGGAATAGCCCCATGCTCTTAACCACCTTAGTTTTAAAGATAGTACTCACTGGACCTGGAGTTCACCACTTTGGCTAGATTGGCTGGCCTACAACCTTCTAGGATTCTCTTTTCTTCTCCCTGGCCCCAGATCTGGCCTTACAGACCTACCTCACATGAGCCCACAGGAACATGTCCTCTCATTTGCACAGCAAGCTTTTTATCTACTGAGCCACCTCCCTGGCCTGATGATGAGTTCTATAAAAGACTTACTTATTTTTATGAACATGAGTGTTTTGTCTGCACGAATGTATGTGTACTAGGTGATGGTCTGAATGAGTAAGGATGGCCCACATAGGCTCACATATTTAAATGTTTGGTCCTCAGTTAGTAGACCTGTTTGGGAAGGGTTAGGAGGTGTTGCCTTGTTGGAGGTGTGTCAACGGGGGTGGACTCTGAGGTTTTAAAAGGCTCAGTCTCCACCCCTACCTTTTTTCTCTGCTTGCTGTGTGCATATCAGAATGTACAGTTCTCAGCCAGTGTTCCAGTGCCATGCCTGTTCACTTCCTCCCACGACAGCCATGGTCTCACCCTCTAAAACTGTAAACAACTCCAAATTAAAGGCTTTCTTTGGTAAGATTTGCCTTGGTCATAGTGTCTCTTCAAAGCAATAGAACAGTCACTAAGACGCACTGTTAGACTATGTGCCCGGTGCTCTTGGAGACCAGAAAGGGCACCATATCCTCTAGGACTGGAGTCACTTATGGTTGTGAGCTGACATGTAGGTGGTAGGAATCAAGCCTGGTTTTTTTTTTTTTTAAACAAGAGCAACAAGTTCTCTTAACTGCATAACCAACTGTCTAGCCTGACATTTAATTTACTTAAATGTGTGTAACTATAACTGGGACAAAGGACACAAAAATAAAATCCTTTAGGATTCTGAAAGACATAGTGACGAGGGAAAAGTCATCACTTGATTTCTGTCACTATCTACATCAGGACAAACTGTGGCTACAGTTGTCCTAAAGTTGCCTTTCTGTTCTGCTCTAACAGCAGACCTTTAGAACTAGCTCTAAGAAATACAGCCTAGAAAAAGTTAGTTACATTTGAGTTTGAGAAAACAGCTGTGGACTCTCACTGCCAAGCACTGCAGTAAGATCGCTGACTTAACTTGATGTTAGGACACCATGTCTTATCTTACTAGTCTTGGAAAATGCTAAGAGAATAAGTTAGATAAAATATCTTCAAAACACAACCAGACATAGTGACATATGCCAATAATCTTAGCACTGAGAAGCCAAGGCAGGGAGTTCTGGAGTAGGAGGTCAGCCTACCTTACCTCAGATCAAAAAACAAAACCGAAGCCCAAAAAGGAACAAAGAGAATACGATACATGTGTTGAGTCTGATGTCCAGGCAAACATAAGGAAATAAAAACAAACAACAATAAAACCTAAAACCAACCTTTTGATTCACTTACACGTTTTGCTTATACAGGCAGTGTGCTTTTTTTTAAAAAATTGGTTTTATCCAGGGCCACTTCAGTCCTTAGACTTCTTTCAGAAATTTCCTTTTATAAAATATCTGAGTTATTCATTAGAAGCTAGGAAATACACAAGTCTTCTCTTCTGTTTCATTGGGGGGGCTATTTTTAGTCATGCTTGTTTTCTCACCACAAACATGAATGTATCTGTAGAGTGTGTGTGTGTACAGTAGGACAAAAGGGTATTTTTGGAGGTGGGGCTAAAGGAGCCCCAAAGAGCACTTTCATACACACATATGACATCATCCTTTCAGATGATGGTTTACTGCATTGTCTATGACTCCTGGGCTCAAGTCACCCAGGCATGACTCTGCCATCAGCTCTACATTACATTTCATCAACTTAAATTTAGCCAAAGAGAAACTCTGTATCCCCGTTAGCTACAATGAATCCAGAAAAAGGTTATTAAATAATTAGAAAACTTTCCTCCAAATAGCAAGGAGAAGGCATCATCTTTCAGGAGGCGGCTTTTTGCTGAGGTACTACTCCAATGGCTGATCCCGCAACAACACCCCATTCTCACATTCATGGTTAATCTCCCTTAGCTGTTGAAAGGGAAACTCTGGCTCAGCCTAGTGATATCTGGCAGTAACTGTGCATAGCAGTTAGAGTGCCACTGTGGTCTTTTAAACACTAAGTAGACAAAGGCTGATTTCTTTAGAAATAAAAGCTTCCATAGATTAGTAGGAGTACAATAACCAAGTAGACAGTGGTCAGCTCTATGAAGAGATCACATAAAATCACTGAAAATGGGCAACTTAACTGAGAGTAAAAGAAACAGAGTTTGAAATTACATTGTGAAAACAAAAATTTACAAAAAGTTCTCACATTCACAAAGATGAGAAAATACATAATCCGAAGTTCTGAGAAAGACACACAGAGAGATAAGCACACCAGTGGTATAATTCGTAGGAAAGATCATTTAGTATTGCCTATGCATCCTTTCTTTGATCCAGACATTTATATTTAGAATTTATACTTCAAATATACCCTCATAAGTAATAACATCTCTATATAAGGTTGCACATTACAGCTCTGTAATGTAAAAGATACCAGTCAACTCTAACAAACCCTAATCTTCATACAGTTACATGCAAATTATGAACAGCATGCCATCCAAGGAAAAGGTTAACATACAAATCAGGCAATGTACATAGTAGGATGTCCCACCCCACACCACCACCCATATGTAGCTCAGGCTTGCCTTGAATTTGCTCACGTTGTCCAGGCTGGCTTTTAACTGGTGATCCTCCTGCTGTGTGTGTGTGTGTGTGTGTGTGTGTATTTAAGAGTGTACATGCACATACACAGAAGATGTGAGAAGTCTGTGCACCTAATATAGATAATAGTACATAGTTTTGTTGGTATTGTTTTGCATTTATTAAGTATGTGGCTATCTTAATTACTACAATAAATTTAAAAAATCTCACACTATATGTAACCTCCAAAACAAGAAAGTGAAATGAATCTTAAGTACTAAAAATAATTCCATTTGAAACTTATTACTTTATAGTTATATTTTTAATGCCCTACAAGTTAATAGGATTTAAAAATAATCATCAAGGAATATATATACGTTGAGGAAACATAGAAACAACTGCAGGAGGAACTCAGCTGTTTATCACTTAGACACTTCTGTAATTCCTTTGGAACTATTTAACCAGCTTGAAAATTCTTTAAAAAGCCTCTTCATAGGTAAACCTGATTTTAATTTTCAATAAAACACGTGATCCTGGGCTGGCGAGATGGCTCAGCAGGTAAAGGCACTTGCTATCAAGGCTGACCCTCTTTCTGCCTTTACCTTGGACATCTGATCCTGGGGCTTCTACCTCCTTAGGGCTACAAGCATGTGTCGCCATGCTCAGTGCTGCTAGAGATAGAACCCAGGACATCATGCATGCTAGACACGCACTCTGCCAGCTGTGCTTTGTCTCCATTTACCATTACATGTGTGTGTACTCTCTACCTTATTTACTTATTTATTTGAATGCTGCAAAACTTTATTACAAACTTAAGATCTGGGGAGCCCCTGATCCTACCAAAAGCATTAACAACCATGGACAACATGGTGCATTGTTCTTTTAAAAGATCACACTGAAAATAGTAAAACATGGCACCCCTAGGCTTAGTTCCACTCCCAAGGGCGTGAAACCCTCACACAGCTAACTGGGCGTGAAAGGTTACTGCACCATCCAGGATGTAAGGCTTCATTCCTACCCTGAACAGGAAGGAAGATCACTTTTATGGTCCAGCCAGGGCACAGTGTCTCTCAGTAACACACCTAGCTGATTCCTCACAGACAACAAACATTCTTGTTCGGCTGTGCTTTTAGAGTCATGTTTGTTGCTTCTTTCCTTTTCATCACAATGTGGAAAACTTCTTTGAACGCAGAAGCGTTGCTGGGATGTGGCCAGTGAACTCTAATTTCATTTGTTTATATGTGGTTGACCTTTCAAGGAGACTAGCTAATAGGTGTTCATTAACCCTGATGCCACAGAAGTTAGACTAATGGAATGCTGACCCGCCCTGCTCAGGGAGGGAGACGGGGCAGGTGAATCCTTGGAAGGCTCCTTTGCTGAGATCCCAGATCACCTACTATGTGTACTCATTTCTCTTTGAGCTGGAGTAAGGCTGTGCTACAGGTTATGGCGGACACATCAACAAGGCAGTGATCTGATAGAGAAAGCTCGAGGAACCTTCCTCATAAACGGAGATCTGCTCAAAGGCTCACAGGGTCTCATGCAGACTTGGTCCCAGGGAACCTCCTGTCTCTGTGCCAGGATTACAGGCATGTCTAGCTTTTTATTTCTATGTGGGTGCTGGGGATTGAACCTGGGTCCTTGTCCTTGCATGGCAGTCAGCCTAAACCACCATCTCTCTAGCCTCGGTATTATTTCTTTGATCAGCAAGCTTAGTTAAAAATAACTTTACAGATTATCAAACATTCAATTGACTTTCAAAGACAGGGGGATCTAGAGACAGTTCAAAAGGACACGAAGGACTGAGAAAAAACCTAAGAGATTGAGGCCAACCTGGGCTATTTTGCAAGAACCTGACTCAAAACAATAACAGCAAAAGCCCAAACAAACAAACAAACAAACAAACTAAAAATCCAAAGGCACAAAACAAAAATCAGTGAAATAAGAAAAATAAAAAGGAGAAAACGCACAGATGAAAGGAAGGAAGAGGTATGAAGAGAGGAGCAGAACTAGGAACCCTGAATGATGAAACCCAGACGGAAACAAACTGATGCCGCAACTAAATCAAGACACAGGGAGCAGGTTTTCCTAAATGGGCGTTCTCAGGAGAGCGCCAGAACAACAGGCCATGGCCGTTGCTAGAACAATTAAAGGACAATGAGCAGCTGCCACCAGAACTCTGCTCTGAGGCAGCTGACTCTGGAATGTGCCCATGGATTAAAATGGCGAGTCTGTGACTCATGGTAGAAGTTCAGCCCAGGGAGTCTCCCAAAGAGGGTGCCAGGGCTGCCAAAGGAGTTTCCCTGTTGCCAGTCTCTGTTCCCCCACAACAACAGACAAACGAGGCTTCACAATCAGAATCTATGTTCACTGCCAGGAGAAGGCGCTGCTCACTTTAGCTCAGGAAACATGCTGCACCAGAGGTTTCAAATGCTAAGTCTTCCGGCCTATACTAAGAGACAGTGAAAATCTACCACTCGAGCGATGCCAACAGCAGCAAAGAGAGAGCAAGCATTTCACAGTGAAAGAAACTTAGAAATAAAGATTAGCACAGAAATGCACGGACCATAGGGTAACAATAAATATCCTCACACAGACTCTGACTCCTCCCAGCTTCCGACATTCAGGAGATGGTACTGTTGAGTGAAGCCTGACAGAGCTGAGACTGGTAGGCAGGGTCCAGGCCCCTCCAGTGTCAAATCACTATTTTGTTTTCCCGTTTCCTGACACACTGGGAGAGCCCCCTCCCACCTCAGGCCTGGGCATTGGCCCTCTGGGTAGACAAACTAGAGGAGGAGGCTCTGGAGCCAGCGGGAGTTTAACCAGGCCACAAAGCTCTCTGGGGCCAGTAATGGGTCCCAGGATGCCAAGAAGGGAAGCCACGAGAGTGAATGCAGCCTTGCCGGTGACAAGTAGGAATAGTCCGCAGTGCATATCAGCACCACTCTGTACAGCAGGAGCAAGCAGGACTCACAACAGAGCCCAGCTGTGCCACTACCACCCAAAGCCTGGTGATCCCAGCAGTAGAGGGCCCGGAAAGGAGCTTCTCCAGTCCTTCTCTCAAAAGAGTTTACATTTATGTGTATGGATGTCTGCCTGCGTATATATGTGTGTACCATAAACACACCTGGTGTTGGGGGAGGCCAGAAGAGGGCAGGCGTCCGCCCCTGACAATGGAGTCACTGACTGTTGGGCTGCCATCTGGCTGCTGCGAGCTTGGATCCTCTGCAAGACACTAAGTGCTCTTCACCACTGAGCCATCCACCTCTCCAGCTCTGATTTTAGTTCTTAATCACAATATTTTTAGTATTGTTTTACCTTATTTAAAAAAATCTTTTGTTTTAATTTTTCCTCTTAAGTTTACTTAGTTTCATTTCCATATTTTTCTTTATTTTATAATTGGATCCCCCGCCACTGACAGTCCCTCAATGACAAGCAAGCACCACCACAAAGGTCTTCCTCCTCACATGCTTTCCCTCCCCTGTCTTTTTAAAACCTTACTTTTTTCTTTTTCTCTTTCCTGGCTCTCTCCTTCATTGTGCTATTTTATTCACTTACCACAAATTCTTGTTTTTGTTTTCTGAGACAGGGTTTCTCTGTGTAGCCCTGGCTTTGCTGGATTCACTTTGTAGACCAGGCTGACCTTGAATTCAGAGCGATTCACCTGCCTCTGCTTCCCAAGTGCTGGGATTAAATGTGTGGGCCACCAGCCACCTGGTCCACGAATTCTTAACCTTGTGGTTTATTTTATATTACTTTTTCACTTTCTTTTCTTTTAAGTTACTGTAACTTGTTTTCTCTTTCTTTTTTATTTGGTTCTCTTTAATACTTCATATAGGTGAGAGTTTCAATCTTGAGTTTCTTTCTTTCTTTTGTTACTCTGATGGTAACAATTTTTTCTTTCTAAACATCTTTACTTCACATATTTCTAAGTGACCTTGGATACAGAAAGCCATTGTTTTATTTGCCTTCCATCACTTCTACGTCTTTCTTTCATCTTTTTTGTCTTGTTCATTTGATATAATGTACCACTTTTCTTTGTTTTAAAGATTTTTATTTTATCATTGGTTTTAATTGCCTTCAGGTATTTTGACTATATTTTCCTTTTCCATTGTTCATGGCACGTGCCATTTTCCCCCTCCCCCCTTATTTTGGGTTTCCTCCACCTGTACTTGGCTGGGTAAATGTCTTCAAGAAAAAGATGGGTTGTCTAGGCTTGGTGGGAGGCAGAGGCAGGAGAACTACTGTAAGTCTGAGGACAGTCTGGTCCATATAGGCACGGCTCCAGAGAAAGACTGCTTCAGAACAGCAAGACCAAACAACACAATCAAATCAACCCTTAAAAAGAGCTGGTTGGTTGTAGAGCTGGCTGTGTGTTGCTTTCTCAGAGATCACAGTGCACACTACTGTCTGAGAACTCTTCCATAAATCTACCCGCTACCCCCGGGGCTTATAAGGGAAGAGCTGGTCTAGCATCCACTGTTGGTAAAATGGTTAGAAGCCCTTTAAAGACTGTAACACAGGCTCATTTCACGTCTGCTTCTAGCATTACTTTGGGAAACCTCAATTCACTATATGCAATTCTTATCCTTTTCTCTCTTTTTTTTCTCTTTCTTTTTTTTTCTCTCTTCCTTCTTACTTTTTCTTTTCTTTTTAAAATAAGACCTCACTATGTAGTCCTGATTGGTTTGGAACTCACTGTGTAGACCAGGCTGGCCTTAAACTCAGATATCTGCCTGCCTCTGCCTCCTGAGTGCTGGGATTAGAGGTGTGTGCCATCATACCTGGTTGTAAAAAAATGACAGTATTTAGAATATGTCTACTATTCCAGAATTATACAATGACAAGGCATGCGGGCTTTTTGTATTAGGCAGTTGTTGAAGCCTTTAAATATGGAGAATCATATCCTCAATTAGTTCCAGAATTTCCCCCTGTTTTTCTATTTGGTGATATCCTTCTTTCCTCCTATTTTCTTCTCCTTGTCTAGAGATTTTTTTTTTACTAATAACTGGCCCTCTTAAGTAGATCTTGCAATTCTTTTAACCTTTTCTTTCCTTTTTTGTCTTTTCTCACAATTCTTTCATTCTTCTTTCTATTGGTCAGTCTGTCTATCTGTCTGCCTGCCTACCTAGCTATACACACACACATGCACCTATGCTTTTTGTTTTTTCCACACAGAATGTCATTATGTAGCCCTGCTGTCCTGGAACTGACTATATGCCATTTGGCCTTGAACTTGTGATGATCTTTGTGCTTCTGCCATCTAATTTTTTAATTTGTATATCTCATTTCCAAAAGCTCTTTCTTATTTTTTTTCCTTCCCATGACAATGGGACCTTTATCTCTCCAGGCATTTTAGTACATGCACTGCTGCACTCACTCACTGTATGCTTTTATTGTACACCTTGTTTCTTCTGATCTCTTTCTTTCTCTGCTTTTTTTTTTTCTTTTTCCTTCTCCTTCCTCTCCTACTCTTTCTTCCTGGCTGTCCTGGAACTCACTCTGTAGATCACGCTGGCCTAGAACTCAGAGAGATCCGCCTGCCTCTGCCTCCTGAGTGCTGAGGTTAAAGGTGGCTCCAGCACTGCTGGCTGTTGTGTTGTCTTTCAAGCTTTATTAAGGTTGTGATGATCCTTAGCTGTGTCTCCTCAGCCAGTGCCCCCGCACGTGGCAGTCATCTTCTCAGTTCTAGCAGTCTTTACTGTTGTTGGTCATTTGGCAGGATGGCTTCTACACACAGTGCAGAAGGGGCTTCCTGTATGTATCTATACCCTATGTCTTCTTTCTGGGCACCCAGTGTTTCCCGAGGAAGCCCCTCACATTCTTTCTTCCTCTTGATAGGGAAGGGGAACAGGAATCCTAATCAATCAATATAGAGGTTTTTATTTTATCTCTTAGTCCTGCAATTTACTGTATTCCCAGTTGGCCCAGCCTCTGAAGGCTTTCTGTTTCAGTTGGAGGAAACTTTGATCCTTTCTTTCTTTCTTTCCTTCTTTTTTTTTTTTCTTTCTTTTGACTCTGGATCTCATGTAGGCCAGATGGTCTCTACATTACCATGTGGCAGAGGACAACCTTGAATCTGTTCCTCCCAGTTGCTAGGATTAAAGGCATGCATTACAGAGCTTGGCTTGATCATATCATCTAAATTTAACTTTGTACCTAAAGAGAGCAAGACTCAGAAAATTCTTTTTTTTTTTTTTTTTTTTTTTTGTTAATAAATGGAGAATATGAGGCTTGAATGTAGGCTCTCGACTCCTCCTCTAGCCGTCTGGTTAACTGAAATTCTGCTTCTAGATCTGTCAGCGAGACAACTCAGTCTTACTTGCAGCTGCCTGACATCTTCAATTTCTAGGAATTGGGTCCTGACAGCTAAAAGCTCCAATAAGAAGGAAGTGAGTGAAGACCCATGTAGGAGCCCATTAGGGGTTGGAAAGTATGGAGACAGGAGTGCAGACACATATCCCACAAGTTAACCCATTAGTCCCCTTTAGTTTCAGCTCACATAGTGGATTTATCATCAATGGTATTTTCAAATTTGAAATTTGATGTGTGAAAAAAGACTGACAGATGGGAGAATAGCAAAGTAGAAGGATCCAGAGGGTCCTAGAAACATACAAGTAGAACATTATGATAGGCAGATTTGGGCCCCAGGGGTCCCGCTCAAACTAAGGCACCAGCCAAGGACAATACAGGAGTAAACTTTAAACCCCTACCCAGATCTAGCCAATGGTCAGAACATTCTCCACAGTTGAGTGGGGAGTGGGATATGACTTTCTCACGTACTCTGGTGCCTCACATTTGACCATGTCCCCTGGAGGGGGAGACCTGGTGGCACTCAGAGGAAGGACAGCAGGTTGCCAAGAAGAGACTTGATACCCTATGAGCATATACAGGGGGAGGTAATCCCCCTCAGGAACAGTCATAGGGGAGGGGAATAATGGGAAAATGGGAGGGAGGGAAGAATGGGAGGATACAAGGATGGGATAACCATTGAGATGTAACAAGAATAAATTAATAAAAAAAATTTAAGAAAAAAAAAAAAAAAAAAAAAGAAAAAAAGAAAAAAGACTGACAGTCTCAGTTTCATGAACTTCAAGTATTATATTACCAGTCTACTTTAGTTAGGAGAATGCTAACCTGCATTAAAACAACAGTGACATATTTTAACACCGTGGTCTCTTAAATAATATTCCATGAAAAACTCATTCTGTGGGATACTCTATTACTTGGGAAAAGCAATTCTTCCTAGAAAGTTTGGTAAATGCTAGTTAAAGAAATAGGAATTTGTTTCTCTAATTCAAAATTAGCTAGAAACTTTAATAGCCAAGTAAAGTTTCATTAAGAAACGCACATTATAGGACTAATGTTCAGGAAATATACTTGAAAAAACATGCTCTGACTGAATACTGTATTTCTGAGTGTTGTTATGGATGCTCTGGATAAGGACACAAACCGACTGCTGTTACATCCATAACAAAAGGATAGAGTTCCATACTGCATTAGACATGGACAAGACCAGTGCATGCCTGTAATCCTAGTACTTGGGAGATGAAAAAAGGATGATTAGGAGTTCAAGGTCATCCTCAGCTACAAAGTGGATTTGAGGCTACTCTGAGGTGCATCAGACCCAATCTAAAGGAAGACGCATGATGAGTTATGCTCTTATGCCTAAAGGTAACTGTTTAATGTGTAGGGTAGTGTTGTGAAAAGATGGTTCTGCAGTAATAGAGCAAGGCAAAGTGCTACCCCACAGTTCTACGAGACACGGTTCTGCTTAGAACACCTACTGTTCAGCCTGGGAGCAGGTCTGGCAGTGGTGGGCTGAAGTGAAGCTGGCAGGACCTCTGACTTGATGTTTACACCAGTGACCACGCCATCCGTCCTGTCTGTCTCACACAAGCTTGGCAACTGCGGTGCCTTCTCCAGTGTGGGCAGTAGCTGGTCAAACTGGTCAAGGTCAGCTGTAAACTAAGAAGAGAAACAAGAGTTAGGAGAAACACTTTATGTTCTCATCTGAAAGAATGAAGAAAGGAGCCGGGCAGTGGTGGCGCACGCCTGTAGCCCCAGCCCTTGGGAGGCGGAGGCAGGCAGATCTTTGTGAGTTTGAGGTCAGCTTAGTCTACAAAGCAAGTCCAGGAGAGTCAAGGCTACACAGAGAAACCCTGTTTCCAAAGGGGGAAAAAAAAAAAAAAAGAAAAAGAAAAAGAAGGAAGAAAGGTGTGCTCTTCAATTCTAGAAATCAAATGTGACAGAGGCTAGACTGGTGTGGAGCACATGCCTTTAATCCAGCACTCAGGAGACAGAGGGCAGGTGCATCTCTGAGTTCGAGCTCACCATGGTCTATAGGGTGAGTCCAGGGCAGCCAGGGGCTACACAGAGAAACTCTGTCTCGAAAAACCAACACCAAAACCCACCACAACAAAAAGAAATGATATGATCTATCTATTCTACTGGAGAAAATTTAGACTCTATCAAATAATATTAATATAAAGCAGAATGTAGTAAAATTATTTATCTAATATAGTTGGGTGGAAAGTGTGAATATAAGAGGAAGATTGGCCTGAGAAGACATAAAGATGACTATGCTATGATGTATTGTGGTGTGTAGTGTTTTTCTGTCCTAGTTTTCAAAATTCTGTAATACTTTAAATTTATATGATTTTGTCTTTTTAAATTATAACAGGAAGTTTGTGGGAAAAATTTTAAAATATGTAAACATCAAAGATCTCAGAAAATCCAAGACTGTAACAGGACAGAGAGTTTCTGTCTGAGGCTACACGTAATAAAAGCCGACCTTGATTTATACTCATGTGCACTATGAGTGCCGTGAGTTAATCCGTTACCACAAAATGTCTACCTGGTTCAGTTTTATTATTTTGTTAAACTGAAGTTTTCCTTCTAGACTGTGTAAGTAGAAATACATGTGTGCACCTTACATGTTGGAGTGCTTTCAACGTTATATGTCACACGCGGTCACATGCAGCAGGAGCGCCTTCATTTTTACTGCTGCATAGTATTCCTTTATGTGAACATGTCGCAGTATAGCCATCCACTCTTCTGAGATGGAGTTTTGGGATATTTGTGGTTGTTTGTGTGTGTGCTAATATAAACAATACCTTGTGAAGAGTTTTAAGCATGTCTTTTAATACATGTGCAAGAAGCATTAACTATAAAGAAAAAAAATGAGCAAATTCAGCTATATTAAAATAAAAATATTGCTTCATAAAACCAAGACAAAACAAAATCAGAACAAAATCCTATGAACTATTAATGAAAACACAAGCCACAGCACAGAGAGGCAATCTAGAAACAAACAATCAATCTCTCATACACATGAGGACCACTTATAAAAAAGCCAACAGCAGAGGACAGTACATTACAAATAGAGGATGACTAGCCTATGCAATTTACAGAAGGAAATATCCAAACGAACAATGGACCTTTATCAGAGAATGTAAACTAGAACTATGAGCTGCTACGCATATGTCCTAGAGTGGCTTAGTGTGAAAGACTGATAATAGCAAGCATTACCAAGGATATAGACCAATCACAAGGACTTCTGAAGCAATAGAGAAACCACAAACCTACTAAGGAGTTTATGAACAATTTAGCATCGCACAATTTCAGTATAAACTCAGCAGAAGTGCGCACACACAGCATGGAGACAGGTGTATGAGCATATCTGATATACAGTGACATTATTTTACAAAGATTATTTTTAAATTTAATTTCAAAGCTCAGTAGTTTTAATATACTTAATATTTAAAGCTGTTTTTCTGCTTAGAAATTATGTTAGCTTTACTGTTCTAAAACCGTGAGACACAGCTTTATTTTCAAAGAGCAAATGTGTAAAGAAACATTCAAAATAGGGAGAGGGACACAGCTCAGCTCAGGGAAGGGAAGGGAAGGGCCTTCCCAGGTGCAGACTTTGTTAAGGGAAGGGCCTTCCTCTGAGAAGGAAAGATTCATCGTTTTCTGAAAAAAAATTTCACAGTTTATAAGCAATTACTCAATAAACAAATCTTAATAGTTTTAATACCAGCTACACAACATCCTAATCATAGATGTTTTTAACACTTATGAACAGTTTCTTCTCATTTACTTCTGTCTCAGGACATGCTGTGGGAAGGCAACAACTGTACCCAGAGGATCTAAGTGTCCATTTTCTGCTGAGGATGCTCAGAAACAGTACAGAGAAAGAGGCCTTAGAAAAAAACGCCTTCACAAGCCAGTCAGTGGTGGCGCACACCTTTAATCCCAGCACTTGGGAGGCAGAAGCAGGCAGATCTCTGTGAGTTTGAGGCCAGCCTGGTCTACAGAGCGAGTTCTAGGACAGCCAAGGCTACACAGAGAAACCCTGTCTCAAAAAACGAAGCAAAGCAAAACAAAACAGAAAGAAAAAGAAAAAAGAAAAATGCCTTCACCAGGTTGCCTTACCTATGTCCTCACATTTCTCTCATATTTCATTTATATCAGAGGCTCTTCAAATTAGCTGTTACCCAGAGCTCTTTGGAGAATTTCTTTTAAAATGCATACAGTCTTAGATTCTGCCCCAGAATGGGGTTTAATATATGAGGTTGGGAAGAGATGAGGATGTATTTTTAGATGTCCTAAGATGCTGGGTGTGGGGGCACAGTCTAATCAGGAGGCAGAGGTAGAGGGATCTCTGTGAGTTCAAGGCCTGTCTGGTCTACATAGTCAGACCCTGTAGCTAGCACATACATCCTAGAATGACTTACTTTAAACGACCGACAATATAAAAAACAGTCCTAAGACATGAGCTCTGATTCTATTAAAAAAGAGCAGAAAGAAAGAGAGGAAGGAAGGAAGAAAAGTCATCATTTAAAAACACCACATTGCTGTGGTGGCCGCTAGAGTTTTAGGATTGTCTGAGGGCACTCCAAGGGCACTCCGTGGCTTCATCCTCTCATCCAGCGGTTCGCAGCCTCCCGTGTGCTGCGACCCTTTAATACAGTTCCTCATGTGCTGCTGACCCCCAACCATAAAATTATCTTTGCTGCAACCTTCATAACTATAATTTTGCCACTGTTATGAACTGTAATGTAAATGTGTGATGCGCAGGGTTCCTGGTATGCAATCTCTAGGCTGAGAACCCCTTCTCTGAACTAACTCCGTAGTGCTGAAAGAGAAGACAGAATACAATCCACCTGGACCTGGCCTTCAGAGGGAGCAGAAAAGGCAAACTGGAGAGGAAATATGAAAAGCCCCGTCTGTGAAGCACGGGATCACCCACCTGGCTCTGGGACTCCAGTTTGACCTCCTCGGGAGCAGGTTTGGTCATTGGGGCTGGGTTTGTGTTACAAGGATCCATCTGTTCTTTCTTTTCCACTTTGACCTTTACATCATCCAGGCTCAGGTTTGGAGTTGATCTTAAATCCTTCTCATCCTTGTCTAAAAGGTAGCGCAGGAGCTGGTGGTCTTTTGTCTCTTTTTTCTTTGAAGCATCCAGTTCTAGTTTTACGCTGGCACCTCCCGGGGCTTGGCCAGGCATCGACACAGCAGCGGAGGCTGACGTGCTGTCCTTCTTCTCGGGTTCCACAGACAGAGTAGTGATATCTGAGGGGCTGCCCTCCTGCAAGAGCCGGTGCAGGATTTTATGCCGCTCAGTCAGAGAGCTGTGGGAAGAGGGGCAAGTACCCCCTGAAGGGTTAGCAGAGGCAGAGCTGGACGTGCCGGTGCAAGACAGCACATCTTTGCAGCTTGTGTCTATATCAGCATGCCGTAACTGCTGCTCTGCAGTTGTGGTCAATAGCTGCACTAGCTTGTGACTAGTCTGAGAGTATTTACTGTCTCCATCTGAGAGTCTATCACTGTTATGCAGAAGTCCTGAGTCCAGAGGCTTGCCATCGTTAGCACTGTTGTCAGACTGAATCATTTCATTTAAAATGGATGCAATCTCCTTGTTATCTTTGGACTCAGCTTTTGCTGGTTGTATACTTAATCTGCTTGGTGAATTCTGTGAGCTCATCTGCCGAAGGACTGGAGAGCCGGCAGAGAAGCCAACAGAGTTATTGGGCCCTTCATTCATACCTTGTAAAGATGCTACTGGGGTATTGGAGTAGGAGCGGTTATTATTATTGCAGGCACCACTAGTAATGCCAACTGGGGAGCCTAATGTTGGAATATTCGGAGGAAATGAATTGTTTGACATTCTGGCCCTTGTTGCCAAGCCAGAATTAGCCTGTCTCCTCGGAGACATGAACTGTGCAAGGGAAATTCCTGTACCTTCCATAGGAGAATTATTGAGGTTTAAGGACGGATTACTGCTCTGGGAACCTGCCTGTCCCTGGTTTAAGGCAACATTGGCTACAATCTGATTTCCAGGTGAACATCCAAAACTCCCTTGGTTGTTGCTAGGATTGCTATGACTGCCGCCGCCGCTGTTAAGGTCTGAGCTCTGTTGGCGATTTACTCTGGCAGAGACCATGCTGTTGTTGGACGGTGGCAACGTGGATGAACGGGTCACACCATGGGCTGGAGAGATACCAGGATTGACTGAGGGGTTTATTCGGGGAAATTGACATTCCAGAATTAGTGTCATCTTGAGGAGAAAGCCCACTGTGCTCCCTAGGGGAGAAAAATACATTATTATTCAATCGTTTTAATTTGTTTTATTACATTTTTATGATGATATTACAAGAAGGGCCATTAGGCTCATTAATGTTCCAAACTAGCAAGTAGACAGTTTCCGTATCACCCTAAATTAAGGAATCCAGGAGCCTGCCAATGCCACTGTAAAAGGGCAGTTCCATCTCCTAGGAAATGGCTCCTATGGACTCTTATATCATTGGCAGTTTCAGTGGTGTGAAAAATAAGTCTTTCTTGGTATTGGGAAAATATACAATAAATATACTAATAAACTTTTCTAAAATTAATATAAATAATTATTATTGCAGTAATGATTTAATTTGAAAAGAGAAACTTCCCACACCTTTATTTAGAAAGCATTTTATTTATGACTCCCCTGTTATAGCTTTTAAGTATTTCAACTCCAAAGAGGAAGACTGGGTAAGGAAAATACTGTGTCACTGATGCAAAAATTAAAAAGGGTGATATGCAGACATAGCAGATGTTTTGAAAGAGAAATCACAATATGAAAAAAGAACTGTGCTAATTCCACTCACAAGAAAAAAGTTCAACTAAAACTAGAAAAAGTCAGAATACTGAACTCAGGTTTTATGGAGCGCTTTACTCAAATGTGTAACTATGACAACAGATTTGTGACTGGCATTACCATGTTCCAATACGCAAAACATCAGATGGAAAAAAAGATGAAGTGAGGGGAAATGTCTTTGTTCTTAATGCTAAATTTTACACAGTTATAACTTAGGGCTTTGAAACAAATAACAATATAAAAGAATACTTTCGTGAATTTGCTATGTGTATCAGAACCCTACTTAGAGACAGGGAACAAATTAGAAGCAATATTGAGAGACTTCAAGTTGAGAGTTTAATGAGTAAGGTGGCTATGATAAACTGTCAACTTGAACTCAAGGGCCATAAATGTCCTAATAAAGTACCCTTAAAAATAAAACAACCGTGTTATAAACTGAGTCTCTTCTAATGCTGTAACTGCTCATGTAGAATGTTGTAAATCTTAGGCACCTTTTTGTTTTCACCACCTAAAAATGACTTTTCGGTCCCACCTTTCCTGTCTCCTTTATGAACAGCAAAGCTATTTGGTAACAAAACTGTAACACCCAGTGTGGATATACTACAGGATAATTAATATTAATTATGGATATATTCATCATGCTATTCTCACACTAACTTAGAATTCTCTCCAAATAAATAGTACCTGTCGATGATATGAATCCCCATGATGAAAGGCTGCATGTCAGGACTTTGAGGGTAGCAAAGTTTACACTTGGTGTGGGCGCTAAGCATTGTCCCATCATTCAATATGAATCTATAGGATGGGCTGGAGGCAGTGCCACGAGTCATCACTGTTTCAAACAAAAGAAAAACCTAGTTAAAATTCTGATACTTGAACGCTGGGCAAAGGAGAGTTACCAGGTCTTATCTTTACCAAGAACCTCATTGAAAATTGCTCCCTCCCAATCGCTGCCTGCTCTGACTCAAAGAATAGTTCAAAGATTTGGGGGAGCGGAGAATGCCAGCTAGAACACACCTCTTGACAGGTTTAAGGCTGATTTGGACTGTGATAAACACCAACCTAGTAAAATCTTAAATCTTTCTCTATAATGGGAAAGTTATCCAAATTTATTAAGTCTCCATTCAAAACACTATAAGTATTTTTCTGCCTTTTGCATTCAGTGTCATCTCTAAAAAGTTTTCTTTTATTATCTTTGGCTGGCTGACGGTTTGAATTATAGCTCTACTGAGATGTAATTCATATGCCATAAAATTCACCCTCTCTTTTTAAAAATGGTTTGAAGAATTCTTTATTTACTAAGGAAAGTGAATCCTTCAAGTCCCTAATTTTTGAAGTTTAATAAGCAAATTAAGATAAAAATCAATGATTACTAGTAAAGAACAAAACCTAGGCTGTCAGTTACATTACTTTACAAACAACACCACTTAACTTCTGTCTTACACAGCAGGCAAGGATCTAGCCACTGAGGTAAGTGCTTGTGAAATATGTAGAGATTACCCAAGGCTGAAGGACTGAAATGTCATTGATGTTTTAGTAACACCACAGAGCTCTATCTTGAAGCTTACTAGACTTGGCAATAGAAAGATTTTAAAAAACCAAATTCACTGAAATACAAGAACTACTATCACAAACACCTGTTAAAGTTTAGCTTGTAAGAAATATTTTGAAGACATTTTACTTTTTGAAATAAAGTCTCTGTCTATTGCCCAGACTAGCCCAGAACTTGCCATATAGCCCAGGGTGACCTCAAACTTACACTCTTCCAGCCTCAGCCTGCTAAGTACTGAGATTAAAAACCTGTGCTAGGATGCCTGCTCAATTACAGCCTAAATATCTCATGGGAGAGATTTTAAATAATCAACTAATATTTGTCAAGCTACATATTATTCAAGAGAAGAGAAGATATGTTCTCTTTTATCTCAAGTATTTAGCACCGACTGAGGAAAGTCTGTTTTAAGTCGGCAGTACGATAAATCTGCCTAAGCACAGAAATGAGGATGTAAACCCTGCACTTTCAGCTAAGACACTTCCATGTTTGCCAAATGCAGTGCATAGAGAAATTCAGTATTTAATAAGATAATAAAAGATTAAAGAATCTTCCATGGACACTGATAATTTCTGTTGGAGGGTATAAGCAAATCAGTCCTAAAATTATGTTAACAACCCAAACTGATTATATATTTAAATAATATATTTAGAAAAATACTTCAACAGACAAGTGGTATCATACAATAAATTATTAACATAAGATTTTAAAGGCATAACATCTTACATGGTTTTACTTACTCCATTTTACTGATTTCTTTATTTTGTTCATTTTCCAGATCTCCTTATTACACAGGGAAACACTAATTACTTTAAAGAGCTGCACTGCTCAACACAGCATCACTAACCTACATGTGTTCATTTGAAATGAAATATAATGTAAAATTCACTTCCTCACTCACATTTTTAGTCCCTGATACCCACATAATGAGTGGCTGATACTGATTTCTTTCATTTTCAACATTATTTCTTCTTCCTAAATGTCCTTCCAGTGCCTTTTTTCAAGCCATTCTTCATTAGCTAGTGTAAGGGTTGATGATCTAGCCTGCCTTGTTTTCTACTCTCTGCTGACCTCTCTCCAGTGCTCTGCCATAAAGCTGGCCAGGAAGGAAGCGCTGGCTGATGGATTTTCAGTCTGAACCGTAAGTAACTACACTAACACTGGCATGTGATCGAATGCCATAATTCTTCCTAAAGAACAGACTTTCGATCTTAGTTACATTTTGAAACTCTTATACCTCAATTTATGTTTTTACTCTTATAGGAATAAAGACTTAATTTTATAAAGGAAATTAATTGAGAAGAAAATCTTTATTGATCACAAACTGTAAATGAGAAACAATCAGAAACTTGGGATAATATGGGAACCTGAGTGTATTTATTGTGGATTACAGAAACATAAGCTTTGGTTAATTATACTGCATAAACTTGTAGGATTGCAGCTAAACCTATAAAAATATTGAAATTTTAGAAATAATTTAAGTATTAAATTAAACTTTTGCTTAATTTACGTTCAGAACGTAAAGTTTTGAAGTCAGATTATTATAGATGATAATGTGTGGATTAGAACTCATTGAGAACTATTTTTTGAACTGAGAAAAAAGGTAATTATTTGATATAGCAAGGCTTTCTCTCTTTCCTCCCCAGTAATTGGGATCCAGCTCAGACTTCAGACATGTTGGGCTATAAAATCCCTAGTTCTTAAAACTTGAACTCATCAAGACATGACTCTCTAGTTAACTAGATTTCCAATGCCTGTTGGTTCAAACGAGCAGGCAGGAAGTAGGAAGCAATGGATAAAGAGAGGAAGAAGGCTAGGAGTCAGATTCACACATGGCCTCTGGCTTTGTCCGCTCTCAGTTCATCCACCACTAAAGTGGAGCCAGTGACGTTACGAGGCTCTATCGAGTGTGGACACCAGCACACAGTAGCATTTGCATGACTACTTCCTGCATAACCAACAAAGAAAAATAAGCAACTGCTATGGTACAAATGGCCCAAATCACATTAGTCAACTCTTTTTTTTTTTTACGGTTAAGAATTTTATTATCAAAATTATTACTCTCTTGTGAAAGTTCAAATGTTGCAGCAAGGTGTAAGCACTCCACCTGAGGAAGAAGCAATGTTCCTTCCCTTCCGTTAGTCAACTCTTAAACTACCTTCATGCTAATGCCTCCCAGTGGTGTGACTAATGTTTTGGGTTAAGGATAAGGTAGCCGTAACACACTACGAATGTGAAGTGATTGTTTACTCAGTATTCCATGGCTTCCTTTAAGTGGGTTTCAAGGTTAGGCTTGGAATTCTATTTCCATCCCAGGAGTCCTCGTAGGTTTTTGTCAGCTATTCGGCAAATATTTGGTCTCTGATTTCCTTTTTTTAAAAAATTTGTTCTTATAGGATTTTACTACTTAGTTCAAGCTGGTCTCAAACTGTTCTCTGTCCTCAGCCTGCCGAGTGCCAAGTTGTGTACACACAGGTGTGTGACTAATCCCAGCCAACTTCCTACCTTGTGTGTGTCTATGTCTAACCCTCTAGAACATTCAGTAGGGAGGGCTCTAAAGCTTAAGGGCACTGCTGACACCTGGAAAGTCTTCTGCTAAATCTTTTTATTTCATTTTATTAATTTATTCTTATTACATCTCAATGGTTATCCCATCCCTTGTATCCTCCCATTCCTCCCTCCCTTCCATTTTCCCCTTACTCCTCTCCCCTATGACTGTGACTGAAGGGGACCTCCTCCTCCTTTATATGCTCATAGGGTATCAAGTCTCTTCTTGGTAGCTTGCTATCTTTCCTCTGAGTGCCACCAGGTCTCCCCATCCAGGGCATGTGGTCATATATGAGACACCAGAGTTCATGTGAAAGTCATACCCCACTCTCCACTCAACTGTGGAGAATGTCCTGTCCATTGGCTAAATCTGGTTAGGGGTTTGAAGTTTACAGCCTGTATTGTCCTTGGCTGGAGCCATAGTTTAAGTGGGTCCCCTGGGCCCAAATCTATCATATTGCTCTTCTTGTAGGTTTCTAGGACCCTCTGGATCCTTCTACTTTGCTATTCTCCCATGCTTCTCTCATCTAGAGTCCCAATAGGATGTCCTCCCCTCTGTCTCAGTTTCCTGGTAAGTGAAGGCTTTCATGGGACATGCCCCTTGGGCTAGTATGCAGATATAAGTGAGTATATACCACTTGACTCTTTCTGTTTCTGGGTTAACTCACTCATTATGATCATTTCTAGTTCAATCCATTTGTCCACAAATTTCAAATCCAAGTGGATCAAAGACCTCAACATAAAACCAGAGACACAAAGTCAATTAGAAGAAAAAATGGGCACAGGAGACAACTTCCTGAACAGAACACCAACAGCCCGGGCCTTAATGTCAACCATTAATAAATGGGACCTCATGAGGCTGAGAAGCTTCTGTTAGGCAGGAGACACTGTCAAGAGAACAAAGCGACAGCCTACAGACTGGGAAAAAATCTTCACCAACCCTACTTCTGACAAAGGTCTAATATCCAAAATATATAAAGAACTCAAGAAATTAAACACCACCAAACCAAATAACCCAATCGAGAAATGGGGCTTGGAACTAAACAGAGAATTCTCAACAGAGGAATATCAAATGGCTGAGAAACACTTAAAGAAATGTTCAACCTCCTTAGTCATCAGGGAAATGCAAATCAAAACAACTCCGAGATTCCATCTTACACCCACCAGAATGGCTAAGATCAAAAACTCAAATGACACCACATGTTGGTGAGGATGTGGGGAGAGAGAAACACTCCTTTATTGCTGGTGGGAATGCAAACTAGTACAGCCACTTTGGAAATCTACCTGGTGGTCTCAGAAAACTGGGAATAGGGCATCTTCTGCTAAATCTTGAACTTGACAATTATTTTCATTTTTTCTTATAAGAGGCCTCAACCAAGAAAAAAAATTAAAAGATTATTCCGTGGTCAGAGAAACTGTGGAAGTACAGCTATTTAAGAATGTGCTTTTTCCTAATTCGGCACTGAGATGACCTGCATCAGGCTTGCTTTACCAACTGCCTGGTCAGGTAGCAAAGGTGTGGCAGCACCTGCTCCAATTAGTGTTTGCCAGATAGAGGAATAAAAACAACTGCAAAACACAAAAGAAAACACAGTGGTAACAACAAAAAACAAACCAAAGCTAAAACAAAAAACTGCTACTAGGTAAAGAAAAAAAAAATTGTTCCTAGACGAATATTCATTTTTCTCCTCCTTCTGAATATTATAAGATTTTAAAAATTACCAATGAATAAATCCTGTTCAGGTAATCAAAATTTCTACAGGAGGCAAGTAAGTTAATATTTTAAATATTTCAAAAAAGTTTGAAATAAAAATATTTTTTGGCCATGTGGACCTTTATATAACTATATAAACCTCAAATAATATTTTTGATAATCATTAATGGCAACACACATACACACAATTATTTTTTGAGACAGGATCTGACTCTGTAACCCAGGCAAACCTGAAACTCACTATGTAGCCTAGGTTGGCCTCAAATTTGTGACAATCCTCTTTCCTTAGTGTCTCTCTCTCTCTCTCTCTCTCTCTCTCTCTCTCTCTCTCTCTCTCTCTCTCTCTCTCTCTCCTCTCTCTGTCTCTGCTTTTTTTTTCCAGATAGGGTCTCTCTGTGTAGCCTTGCCTGCCCCAGACTCTCTTTGTAGACCAGGCTGCCCTCAAACTCACATAGATCTGTCTGCCTCTTTCCTTAGTCTCTTATATCCCAGAATTACAGGCATGAGCTGCCACTCCTAATGCTTTATTTTATGAGTATAAAGCTAAGGTAACAAAAAGATGAACAATGAATAAGATAAAGTTATTTGTAATTCTATCAACTGAGGTAAAATTAACATTTTATTAATATAGAATTGGAAAGATACATGATTGAGATTATATTATATATACTGTGCTTTCTTAACCTGGTTTTTCATGTAACAATATATCAGGGGCATTTAAAAGATAAATTATGACCTATTATAGAACTATAAATAGATAAACAAAACTTCGATAAAATACTTTGTAGGTCACCCATCCACCCATCCACCCATCCACCCATCCACCCATCCACTCATCTACCCATCCACCCATCTACCCATCCACCCATCCACCCATCCACCCATCCACCCATCCACCCATCCACCCATCCACCCATCCACCCATCCACCCATCCACCCATCCACCCATCCACCCATCCACCCATCCACCCATCCACCCATCCACCCATCCACCATCCATCCACCCATCCACCCATCCACCCATCCACCCATCCACCCATCCACCCATCCACCCATCCACCCATCCACCCATCCACCCATCCACCCATCCACCCATCCACCCATCCACCCATCCACCCATCCACCCATCCACCCATCCACCCATCCACCCATCCACCCATCCACCCATCTCAGCACTTCCCATACTGGCACTCTGCTGATGGATGTGCTATAAGAAAAAACACTCTGGAAAAATAAGTACACTGAGTAATGACGTTTAAAAGGTGCCTTTACTGTCGAACTCCTGGGAACTTAAAATACCTTAACTATGCCTTGAATCTCCTAAAACAGGAGAGTAGAACATCTATCCAACTCAATTAAGCACAAAACAACACTACCTCATTATAGATGTTAAAACCTTATGAAACCTAGTTTTATATTTCCCAAATTTCTCTGCAAGAGAGCATCTTGTGCTCACTTGGCAGTATGGTGAAGGGCCAGGAAATCTGACTTGACAACTGCCGCTTGCATCCATCTCACTCAGGACAATGGGAAGCATCCTGTTCTCCACTGTCCTTATCTTTCTTTTGTAGGTATGGAGATGGGGGTTGAAAAGAAAGAAGGAGGGATATAGAAATATATAGGGATTATAGGACAAAAAGCAGATTATTGAATATACTCCTCAATTTAAGACCTTAATTGTTACTCACAAATAAGGTTATTTTTAACTCGTTGGTATAGAATTTTGTATATTGATGTAAAGTACGTATAATTTTAATAATTGGTACCAAATTCAAATGTAAGATTGTTCATCATGCTCATGATATATATTTCTGCTCTACTGTGAAGCATTGTGCCCATCCAACTTAATTCCAGTACCTTGAAAATGCTATTGCAGGCTGGTTAGGATAATTAAGCAATACAAGCTAACAGTTAGTGGATCAAATCATGGTCCTGTCAATTACTAGTCTGTTTTTATCACAAGAACATAAATCCTAGGTTTAATAGATAGATATGATTCTACAGATATATAAGGTAAAATAGTAAGATAAGGTCTCAAAAGCCTCAGAGACCTACAGAATATGGCATTTAAAGTTTTTGTTTTTGTTTTTAAAGATTCTTCGACAACATGACAGGTTAACTCCTGGCAACACCCAGCCTACCTCAAAGAAGATGATGAGCACCAATGAGCCTCCTTATGGAGATGGCTTCAAGTGTGGCAAACAAGCCCCTGGGCAAAACGTCCTCATTTCCGCCACAGACAGAATTCTGCCTAAAAAATGGGCAAGCTTGGATGCAGGCAGAGTTGATGACCAAACTCTGCCAAGACAAGGTAAGCAGGTCCTCAATAGGTCCTGCCTCACAAATTGGTCCAGAAGGCTGAAGTTGATGCTCCAACGTTATAGAAAGTTTTGGGTGGCTGTTTAGGCAGCAAACTGTCTCTGTTATTTATTTATTTTTTTCCATTTTGGGAGCTGCTAACTAGCACTTGCGGTTTACTCAGGTAATTAAGTTTTATTCTTTCTTGAGTCTCTGATGGGATTGAAGACCAGATAGTTTAGTCTTAAAATTAAGCTTAGTTGTTTAGGGGTTAAGATGTTTTCAGGTTTAGATAAATGTTTTAAGTTGATAGAGATGAGATATGATAGATATTGATTTATATTCAGAATTTTAGACTCACCAAGATAAGAAAGATGTTTTCTTCAAGATTGCCAAATACAAATAGCCAAAACACTATATAATTTCTGATCGTTTCATGGTTCTTCTTGATGTATGTAGTTTATTTTATTTATGTTTAATAATATAAATGTATACATAAAAAAGAAATATTATAAAATAAAGAAAAACAAAAAAACAAACAAACAAAAAAAAAACAAAATCCCAAAAAAACCAACCAACCAACCAAACAAAATAAATAAAATAAAGAAAGAGCAGAACCTACAAAGCTTCTCCAAGCTATTTCCACTTGCATCACCTTTCTCTGAATTTAAAGTCCCCCAAGTGGTTTTAATACCCACTTTGCCCAGTCTCAGTGTAGAACCATGGCTTCAATCTGGTTCAAGCAAGTGTTCTCATGTGTTCTTGGCTGGAATGATGCTACACATGACCCTGGAAGATGAAGCAGTAAGCAAGCATCCTTTGAAAGTATTTCATGAGCATGGTGTAGCAGTTTACTGTTGTGATCCCAGCACTTGAGAGGTAGAGGTAAGAAGGTCAGGAATTCAAGGTCTTTCTCAGCCACATAATAGGTTTGAAATCAACCTGGGCTACAGGAGAGCCTACATCAAAGAACAAAAAACAAAAGGCTGGGGATAGCTTGGTGCTAAAGCACTAGCCTAGCATGTATGAGGTTTTAGGTTCAATCCCCAGCACTAACTGCGTCCCTGACCCAAACACAACAAGTTGTCTTGGCCAAAAGCAGCCAAAAACCCAAACCCCAAACCAAGACCAAAATCAACAAAACCACAACCACAACCACAACAACAACAATAACTCAAAACAAAAGAAAAAAACAAAACTAAGCTAAGAACAAAAATGCTAGGGAACATTAGGATTTTATAGCAATTGCCATCTTCAAATAGTACATTACTGGAAAAGAAAAAAGATGACAGATGGAAGATAGTTTTCTCTTGTCTAAATACCAATCACTATAAAAATTTATGCAAAATCAAGGAGCTAGTGGTGAAATGTGCCTCTTTTTTCTCCTAAATCTAAATTTATTTAGGTCAACAAATAAAATACTACTCATTTTTCCTATGTATTATGATACCTTTAAGTACTTACTCATTGTGGATGGTTAAATCTAACTAATTAACACACACTGTATGACAATTCTCACTTTCATGGTGAGAAGACTTGGTATCTGTTCTCCTTGCATTGCTCAAGAATAGCACGTTGCTGTGAGCTATAACCATCATGCACACACAGACCTGTTAGCCTTATCCCTTGGACCTAATGAAGTGGTTTAAGCAACATCACCTCAACAGTCCCTCCCATCCCTATACACCACTGCAGCCTCTCAAAGCACCATCCTACTTTTTCTAGACTATGTGTAAAAGATCATATGGTATTTGTATTTCTGTGTCTGGCTTATCTCACTTATTGTAATGATCTCCATTACATAGGAGTATCATTGTATGTCAATGTATATCATTCATATACATACATATATATACATATGAACATTTTCTTCATTTCCATTTACCCATTGAAAAGCGCATAAGTTGATTCAATATCTTGGCTAGTGATCTATAGGTTATAAACTCAGACATGGGATTCCTAAATCCTATGATAATTCTATTTTCAAATATTTTGAGGACTCACTACACTTTTCTTTCTAATGACTATACTAATTTACAATTCTACGTACATACATGCTCATCTTTTATCTGTCTGATCACAGACATTTTAACATGAACATGTCTCACTGGCCTCACACTGTCCTTAAGTGCTAGAGACAGCAGAAACAAAACAACCTGCAAATGTAAGTAATTACAATCTTCATTCTTGATAGGTTCTTAAACTTAAGCATCACCTTCAAGGTCTGTTAACATATCTAGCCCTTATCTGAGATTTTAAATCAGTGGGACTTTTTAACAGATGATTTACATGTTTCCAAAGACTACATCTCTCTTACCAGGCTACATCTACTTAATATAAAATACTAGAAAATGCTGTCTATCTACAGCATGCTGTTTAGTAAATTGTCTTAATTTTTAAAACTCTAGAACCAGAGTCATATGAACTTTTGCCATCTTAGTTTTGAATGAAAAAAGAAAAAACCCAAAGTCATTTCTACCAAGGAATTCTTTTTCTAAAAAACTGGAGGATGTGATACTAAGAAGTGCCCAAGGAGGAAAAGCAAGTGCGTTATAATTTTTTCTTTATACTGTCCCATAAATTATTGTATTTTGTATTCTGAGAGATTATTTATTAGATTTTAATAAACCTACTTCATAATGGTTAATGAACGATGGCTCTTTTACACCTGTGTGGAGCTTACTCATTTGGACAATAGATACCCATTTCACACAAATTATAGGCAAATAAAATTAGCCAGGCACAGTGCACACGCCTGAAATCCCAGCACTCAGGGAGGCAGAGGCAGGAGATCTCTGTGAGTTCAAGGCCAGGCAAAGAAACCCTGTCTCGAAAAAAACCACAGAAGGTCCACCTTGAAAATTATGACAAAAATCAAAGACCCATATACTATGTTACACATTAAGTAGTAAGTGAAGGCTGTGCTGAGTCCCAAACTCACTCAAAAGTCAAGCATCGCTATGCAGAGGAAGCCGAAGTTCATACTTAGGAGAGGGAATCCGTCATTATTATGATGGCTCCCAAGCCAGGATGTACTTTGGGACTGCCTGGGGGAAGTTAAAAATAATGTAGATTTTCGGTTCTTTGTAATTAAATAGTCTTGAGGATTGGCACAGAGTTTAGTAAGGAGCCCTCTGAAAAACTACTTACTACTCTGTTCCAGAAATAACTACAACTTTGAGATTTATACACTCAATTTACAAAAAAAATTCTTCCTGTTAGGAAACAGTTAACCTACAATGTAATGAATGATATGTCATCAGGAAACTGAGGACATGATGTTATGGGGAAATGTTATGGGGGAAATGTTTAAAATTAAAAAGGGTGTGAGAATAATGGAACATTTTCTTGTATTTTAGGACTAGCAATTGATAGAGGCTTTCAAACTAAAGCTGACATTGGGAAAGGAACACTAGGGCTGCCTACATGACAGTATTGTACAGTGCACAAACAATCCCTTAGCTCGGAGTCTCTGTGAACTTTCTCATCTTTTTACAGGTATGGATACACTTGTTTTGTGCTTCTGCAGACCTCTTAGACACGGCAGCTGCGCAACAGTTAACATCACAGGACACAGTATTAAGTCCAGAACTTCAGTCTAAGTCACGAGATATATCCTCAACAGTCATGAAGTTAAAATTAGTGGTACGAAGGCCTCTGTCATCCACACGCCCTTGACACACTTGTTTTCCTGGGGGGGGGGGGAATCTTTAGGAGGCAAACAAACAAACAAACAAACAAACAAAAAAATCCCTTGCTCTCTCAAATTATCATCAAATTTAAATTTACTTTTTAATAGTTATCCTTCTGTTATCATCAGGGTCACACTGCTTTTAGAGCTATCCTATAGTCTCCTAATATCCTCTGAGCAGAACCTGCTCCCTAGCCACCGCTGTACCCCTGCCACCTTATATACGTAGTGCTCTATGCATGTGAGGAACTCGACACATCTGCTGAATGAATGAATGAATGAATGAGTGACTGCCACATGACATCCTAGTCTTTAGGATGTGCATCCTGGGTCTCAGGATCCACTCATGAGTTACTTTGCTTACCCATTTCTTCCTTGCCTGAAACTTATTATAGAAGCTGTAATTTGGAGAAAATACTTATCAAGCTATGAACTCTAAGAAAAATTATTCAATAGCAACATACAGGTTAATGAAAAAAAAAATGAGACAAAAGTGTTTTACCTTCTTGAAATAGCTGTCGGGCGTAAGATGGCTCTCTGCCCTGAGGTTGGAAAAAAGCATAAATGCATTTCCTGACTAAATCTTCCCAGCCAGTCCTGCCAGCAGCTCTGAGGGAGCTAGTGTCAATAGAGATGATTTTACCTGCACAGAGAATGGTTGGCATTTATGACAGAATCTTGATATAAATCATCCACACTTCAAAACTACCAGATATATCCAATCTATAGAGTATTCTCTTTCCAAATACTGGTTAGACAAAAGTAGTAAAATACCATTTACATTTATTACACACAGTAATGTAGTATATTAGAGACATGATAAGGACTGTGTGGTCTTGGATTGTGATGTGTTATTGTGTAGATTCGGTTCTAGTCTGGTACTGAAATCCTATCAAGGTGAAGGGTGTAGCTCAGTCGATCCAGTGCCTGTCTATGATAATGAGGCTCCGGGGTCAATTCCAGCACTGCTAAGCAGGTCATGGTGACTTATGCCTATAATGTCAGTCCTTGGGAGGTAGAGGCAGCAGAAGCTAGCTCAAGGCTATCCCCAGCTACATGATTAGTGGAAGTCAGCCCCAGCTACACGAAGCCCTGTCACAAACAAACAGTCCCCTAGAACAGCCATTGAAGTCATCTGAAGCTGTTGAGACACCCAGTTCAAATCCCCCAAGGTCTGCCCCTCTTTGATGCTTTCTGCGTATTGATGACTAACAATTAGGAAATAGAATAATTAAGTATATTATCCTAGTTTAGGCTATTTCCCAATGACCAAGTGAAGAGAATATGAGAGAAAAAAAAAAAAAAAAAAAAAAAAAAAAAGCAAGCTTTCCTCACCCCTTTAAACCTACAGTTAATCTTCATAGGCAACTCTACAACAGAGTCTAGAGGCAATAAAAATGCACCCAGATAAGGCACTAAACCAAAACCTTAAGATTTATGAGGCATCATTCTATTGAAAAAAAGCCTCATAAATTCATTGCTAATTCGCTATAGTTATCATATTTGGTCAAATTTCCTGTTGGCTATGATGGTATTCTGGGTAAGTTATTTCTCAGCTAATAGGGGGACCAACTAATATAGTTTGTGATTTTTCAGGCTTATTTTTATTATATATACACACAAGAGCCAGAGTTCAATTCCCAGCCCTTCCTGAAGAATTGCCACTTCACTGCTATCAAAATGTGAATTTCATTCATTACTAACAACGGTGAATCCTTTTCATGCTTATTCACTATTCATGTTTCTTCTATGAATGTCTGATTTTATGTTCTTCTTTTTATACAATCAAGTCCAGCCTAATGTGTATGCTTCTTAATTTAGCTAAAATTACACTTTCTTTTCTCCTCCTTCAATTTGGTTTTCTTAGTAATAAAATATTTGTTTGCTTTCCTTTAACTTGTTAGGGTTCGAATCTAATGTATCCAATCCTACTTGAAGATCTCACCCATCAGCTATTGGAATAAACGTAGATAGAAAGAATCCAGTTGAAAATCAAGTAAGATAATTTTGTTAATTAAAATAATTTGAAGAGAGTCTGGTGACTACTGTAACCGAAAGCTATGCCATATATAAAAAAGTTCATTATAGCAACAATTCTACTGTTATGTAATCTTCATATACAATAAATACTCCTTATAGGCAATGACTAAGGGAAGTGTATGTGTGTGTGTGTGTGTGTGTGTGTGTGTGCGCGCGCGCACGCGTGTGTGTACACGCACGCTCATACATGTGTGTATGCAAAAATGATCCACAACATAGCAAAGGAATCTTGAATTGTGGTGCTATCGAAAAGAAAGTGATTATGTTTTCAGCAATGACACTAAATGATTGGGCTATGGAAATAACCCTGAGGAGAAGAGAATCATGCGGTTGCTTTAGAATGTCTACTTACCAAATGGAAGCTGAACTGACCACTAACCAACCAAACAAAAGACAACAAAGAAAACAAACGAAAACCCACCATTCAATCTTTCCTGATAGACAACTTTTTTTTTTTTTAAAGGCACATGGGGCGGTGGTATACAAGCTTTTAAGCCCAGCACTTGGGAGGCTGAGACAGGAGGATCTCTATGAGTTTGAAGCTAGCCTGGTCTATAGAGTGAGTCCCAGGACAGCCAGAGCTATATAGAGAAATCCTGTCTCAAAATACCAAAAGGAAAAAAAAAAAAAAAGGGACATGAGCCACTCCACATATAGTTAAAAAGTACCACTAAAATGAAGTATTTAATAGTTACCTCACCTCACTATTATTTTCAGTGAATTCTATTATATGACAAGAGATGAGGTAACAATATAATATACTAGCTTTAAATTTCAAGTCTAAGTTCTATTTCTCTGGTAACTTGGTATTGAGAGGTGAAGTACAGTGCTGAGGTCGAAGGTAATGTAATATAAAGAATAGCTCATTAGGAATAAATATTTTTACCTCCAGCAAATCAGTTACTGTTTCCCACTCATAAAGCAAGAAAGTTTGTATCAGTTATTTTAAAAAATAAGTCTTAAGTTATTTAAAATTTTATTTCATGTGTATGTGTGTTTTGTCTCCATGTATGTCTGTATACCTCTGTGTGGCTGGGGTCCTCAGGAGCCATAAGAAAGCATCAGCTCCCCTGGGACTGGAGTTACAGACAGCTCTGAGCTGCCATGTGGGCGCTGAGGATCAAACCTGGGTCCTCTGCAAGAGCAGCCAGTGTGCTTAACTTCTGAGCTACCTTTCCAGACCCCAGAATGTGTTATTTTTGATGTCCTTACTATTTGAATAATTATTGTGAAACTAAGAAATAAATGTTCTTATTTTAAATGGTCATGGTTATTTTTACTTATACATAGTCAGATGCAGTAAAATTGTAACTTAAATTCTTCTCTGATTTAATGTAGTATTTAACTTACAGAAGTGAGAATGAGTTGAAAAGTATTATTCATGAACTATCTTAGGACCATTGTGTGCACATGTGTGTTTGTGGGCATAGGTTCATGTGGCATGTGGCATGAATGGGGTCAGGGACATGTCAGTGGTATCAGGACTCTCTTTCCTCCTGTGCGTGTGATCTGGGGATGGAACTTCAGCTGCCATGCTTGTGCCAAGTGCCTTCACCCCACTGGGCCATCCCACTGGCTCTCATTAACTCAGTCTCTCATGTCTGACACTTCCTCTGCAGCTTGACAAACATACTTCCCAGCAGGTTTTCAGTCTTGTGTCTCATCAAGCCCTATATGGCTTCTTTTTATGTCAGCCAGTTACTGACAAAAAGACCAATTTTCTTTGTCAATGAAACCTATTTTCCTCCATATAAAATATTTCTGGCTTTCAATGAGGGTTCATTGAATTTTTCCAGTGTTGCTCATGGAAGAAATGGAAGTGAGCACACGATAGACTGGAAAAGGGATGGAGAGCCGGGCAGTCTCTCCGTGCTCACAGGCCTCTCTTTACTGTTTTTTCATATCTATGCTAATTTACTTCTCATCTTCTTTTTAGGAAGATCACTTGGGATTTTTATCTTTAAAAACACAACAAGAATAAAGCATATAACACAATAGTATCAGATTTCTGAGAGTTAAAAAGTTGTTAAAAATAAAATAGAATCTTTAAAGATTTGTAAAAGAATACACATTAAAATGGACAAAGAAAGAATAAATTTAGTTGAAGTTCATTTTTTAAATTTCTGCTCAAAAATATATCTTCTACCATTTATCTCTGTTTTCAAATTAAGGAGGTGACTGGGAGATGTAACTCTGAGTACGCAAAAATATGAAAACCCGAGTGTCAGTTTGAAGATAAATTAACTAGGAAAAAATTTAAACAGTTGCAGTTTGTTCTAGATGGGAATAAAATATTTTTTTTGTTATTTATTTATTTATTGCTTTTATTTTTTATTTTTTTAAATTAATTAATTTATTTTTATTAATTTATTCTTGTTACATCTCAATGTTTATCCCATCCCTTGTATCCTCCCATTCCTCCCCCCCCCATTTTTCCATTATTCCCCTCCCCTATGACTGTTTCTCATTTTTATTATATGTACATTGGTATTTTGACTGCATGAATGTCTGTGTAAGGTTGTCAGATACCCCTGGAACAGGAGTTACAGACAGTTGTGAGTTGCCATGCAGGTGCTAGGAATTGAACCAGGGTCCTCTGGAAGAGCAGTCAGTTCTCTTAACTGCTGAGCCATCTCTCCAGCTCAGGAATACAATCTTTTTAATTAATTAATTAACTAATTAATTAATTAATTTAACCTAGGTGGCTTTTAAGGAAAAAGTATTGTTTTCAGGCACTCTCCTGTTCCAGAGTGCTGCCCTACTGCCTGCCTCTTAGTTCACCTGTTTCTTGAGTCAGGATTGCTCACTGTAAAACAAAGCCCTTCCACGCTGGCCACTCCTGACACTTACACTTAGGGTGTGCGGCACTTCTTCGTGGTCCATGGGCTCCATATTAGCTCACCACTCTTTTAGAATGACCACCTAATTTCAAGAAAGATCCCCCAAAATAGAGCTCAATGCGGACCTACAGCACTCACTCTCTGCTTGTTTGAGATAAGGCTTTGCTACGCTGCTCAGGCTTTTCCTAACGTGTGGGTTCAAGCAACATATTCGCTTCAGCACGCCTAGGAGCTGGTGCTGTAGGAATGCCTCTACTGGTGAGGTCACCTTTTACTGTGGATCTTTACTCTCCACAGACATCCTGAGTGATCTCATGACAACTACTTCTACAGTCTCAAGTGGTATGTATAGAATATTTTTTTTTAAAAAAGCAAAGGGAAAAATAGCAAATACATTAAAAATTTTACATGTATTTATGTGTATACATGTATGCATGTGTATGCTTTGTGTGTGATAAGAGTTGGTTCTCTCCTTCCTACATGGGGGTTCAAGGATCAAATGCCTTTACCCACTGACCCCTGTGGATAGTCCCACCAAATAAATTTAAACAATATTAAACTTATCATATTTATATCCATTTGTAAATATATAGATATATACTAACACATTCAAATTTCTTTAAACACTTCTTCCTTGATTACAAAGATGACTCATGCTCAAACAGATGTACTCATGAGAACATTGATAAGAGCTGGCTCTACAGCACAATTGCCATGGCAACAATAAAAGCATCTGACTATCAGTATCAAGGTTGACTATTCAAAAATGATTTCTGCATGAGACTAGGAAGTGGAGGGTGACTATTACATTTGGATATGATCAGTGCAGTTTTAAGCTTACGTATTAATAGTTATGGAGCATTTTTAATTTTGTGAATACCTGTAGTATCTTGCTTGGTCATAAAGGACTCTACACCTGTAACAGCTGGAGGCCGAGGTAATCTTCGAGCAATACAAATCAAACATGACTGGAAATCTGCCCAAAACAAGAAGGGAAAATTGAACAAAGTATAGAGAAAATGTTTACATCAATTACTTGATAGTTTTTATTTTTTAAGTTGCCCATTTCAGGATTTACCATAGTATTAGGATCACTCTAACATAATAGCACAGGAGAAATAAGATTCCTGGCAACACAAATCTGGGTGCCCCAAGTAGAAAGTAGGCTTTCCCCCATTGAATATACACTGCACATAAACTGAGAGAGACAGATGCTAACAGCCCAACGCCATAGTTCTGGTTAAATGTAAGCAGCACTAGTTTTAATTTTATTTTTGTTATTTTCACTGCTAGGAACTAAACTCAAGAGACTTAGGTTTGCTAAGTACATGCTCTATCACCAGTCCTCAGTACTATTTTTAAATTAAGATAAATTTATGTGTATGAGTGCTTTGCTTGCATGTATGTCTGTGTGCCATGAGCATGCAGTGTATACAAAGGCCGGAAAAAGGCATCAGATCCTCTGGAACTGGAGCTGCAAACAGTTGTAAGCTGTCATGTGGGTGCTGGGAATCAAACCTGGGTCCTCTAGGTCACCGCCCACTACTGACATGAAATAATAATGTGTGAAAAGTTCCCAGTAGATCATCACCTCCATCTCTTGATAAAATCTGCCACTGAACTGCCGCTGACTGACTTGTCTCCTCTCTTTATTGGTCCTTACTCCAGATCCCAATTTGTGGTGTTCCTAAATGTGAGTCTACGTTCACATGGACGACATATCCATCCAGCATTATGTACTGAAACCCACTGTGACATTTGTCCATGCTAATGTCATCTTCATATTAGTGTCTCAGCCACGGCTTCCATTTATTCATAAACTTTCTCCTGGGTTTCTGCATAGTCTGAAAATGCCAATGCTATCCTCTACATTCTAAATGAAACTTTTCTAAACACCAGGGTTGTTCCGAAACCTGTTGTATCTGGTACATTTCCAACTGAGGCAGGTAGTTACCTATTTTATTTCACGGCAACAAACTGGTTTGAATTATCTGACATCCTAGTGGGAATACTGGCATAATGCTAAGGCTGTAGGGCCATGGCTAACGGAGTGGTTCTACATATGTGTAACATAGTTTAAAGAATTGAGCAAATGGCTGAGCCTGGGCATGGTAGTTTGCTCCTGTAATCACAGCACTTACGAAGCTGAGGCAGGAGACTTGCTTCTAAATTCCATTATAACCAAGGCTACACAGTGAGTTGAAGGCCAGGCTGGGAGACACACTGAAACCCTATCTCAGAAATCCAAATGGGCTTTTTAATATCTGTACGTGGGAGGAAGAAGCAGGTGGGTCTCTGTGAGCTTGAGGCTCCCCTGCCTACACAGCAGGCTCCAGGTCAGCCAGGGCTACACAACGAGACCCTGTCTCAAGGGCGGGAAAAAGAAAGGAAATGTAGAAGATTGAACTGTGGTTATGACATACAGTATGACATATAATTAGTCCAAAAATATGATCTCAAGAAGGTAGTGTGCAATCAATTCCACCCCTCCCCCCAGAGCCTTCAAGCCAAAGATAATCACTTTCAGATGACCCTTTACCTTCACCGTCTTCTTGGATTGATTTTGGCTGTGACACTGTGAAACACTGCATTACTTCATAGCGCTGGCAAGCTTCTTGATTCTCGGTACCTGGCTCATCTGGAGGGTGAATTAGCATCCTGCAGTTAAATGTATGGCTGTTTCGGCGTGTTGCCTCTTGAGGCCAAGGAACTCCATTTACTAGGGAGGCAAAATTGATTTACATGCTTGTGAATAAAGTGAGAAAAGCATAAACTCTGAAGACACAAAAACATACTTCAAAGAATCTGGCTAGTTAGACATTCATATTAAAAGACTGGCATACGTCCTCAGCTCTAACTTTATATTGAGCCAATAAGGTACATCTACCAGTTAGAAACTGGAACATTTCCAAGAAAATGTATAAGAGCTCATATAACAAATATACTATTTCACTAACAGAACTTAGCAAGAAAGACAAAAATTAAAAATCACTGGCATGGCAGCTAACTCTTTTTAATTGCAGCCATGCATTTCAAATGAGAAAACTTAAGGTCACAAGAACTGTGATAAGCAGGACCCATTAAAGGCCAATCCAAAGGGCAGGCTCTTTGTGCACAGGGGTGGGGGTGGGTGGGGGTGGGTGGGGCATGGGGGTGGGTTGGGGAGGAGAAGACTAAAAGTTTGTCCAAGGAGTCTGTGACTTAGAATAGAAAAGAGCAATACTGGTTTCTTACAGCCATTAATTACTTCATTAATTTAGCACAGTTTACGTTACAATACTTTGAATATGTAAATAGCAAGTAACATCAAAAGATTGCTAAGAAACAAAATGATCTCCTTTAGTATAAGAAAACAATTTAGTTTTAGAAAGGATGCCATAAATTTCAAGTGAGAACCACTGCTGTAAGTCACAGCTCCCTCTCCGGATGACCTATCCAGGTCCTGGCTTCCCAGTGGTCAGGGCTTTGAAAGCTGCCCTCCCACTGTTGACTCCCTTTCCTGTCATCCATCAAGAGGGAAGTATGGAAACTAACTTCTCTCGCACTAAGGAGTTCTGCTTTCTACAAGTTGTTAGGTTTGGGTCACTTAATACTTAATTCCCAGTTGCTTAATCTTTGAAAATAAAGGATCTACTTTACAAGCTCTCAAGACAGTTGTGCTCTATAGGCTACAGTAAAACACCCAGGAATCCTTGATTCTAGAATACCAATATCAAACTAGAGACTTTATGGAGGCAATCATTTCAGGTCCCTCAGTTACCACTCTTTTCAAAGAACAAATAAGTTTTTATTCCACTGAGGGAACAATGTGGGAAATAACAAACTACAGACAACTGTGTGTGTGTGTCTAATTTATTTATATAGGATTTATGGCTAGGGCCCTTTTACCTTACTTTTGAAACACATATAGGCTATAGTAAATGAAGTAGACAGTAAAATTAATATAAAAATTAACCTGCTTATTCATTTTTAGAGCTTTCTGCTCCAACTAAAGTTAAGAGCCTATGATAAAAAATAATTTTTCTTTAAGATTTGTTTGTCACTTGGTTTATATGGTATTTCCCCAAATTCACCCAACTACCAGGGGTAATCTCAGCTTGCTGAATGCACTTGCAAAGAAAAGCTACTTTTTAAATGTTGCCAGAAGAAATTCAGCTAAATATCTGCTTAGTTCAGTTCAGATAGCGAGAAACTATAGAAAAAAGAAAAACAGGCAGAGAAGTGGCTAGAATAAGGATCGCATAAAAAGCCATGAGGGGAACAGGCAGCAGAGGGGTGAAGGGACGTCCTTCAAGTTTAATTTCAGAACCTGTTATGTCTAAGGCTTTAGAAAAACTTTTTTGTTGTTTGATCATTTCATATAACATATATGTTTTTATTGTTTGATAATTGCATATAACACGTTTTGCTCAAGCCCACTCCCATTCCCTCTAGTCCCACCACTATTTCATCCCGGTTGCATGTTTTTGTTTATATTTATACCAACATAAAGATATATTTACAAATATATTTGTAGTTTTAGTATTTTATGTACATGGATGTTATCCTTATATGTATGTCTGTGCACCAAGAGTGCCCACAGAAGTCTGAAGAGGGTGTTAGATCCACCAGAACTGGAGCTACAGACAGTTGTGAGTTGCCATATGGGTGCCGGGAATTGCACCTTGGTCCTCCAGAAGAGCAAACAGTGCTTTTAACTGCTGAGTCACCTCTCTAGACTCTTTTGTTTGTTTGTTTCATAAAACTCCATTGAGTCTGCTTAGTGTTGCCAGTGCGTGCATGGTGTGCCGGGCCATCTGCTGGGACACAGGTATCCCCTCAGGGATGACATTTCCGAGAAAATCTAACTTTTTTCAGCAGCCTTCAATTTCCAATAGCTCCTCAGACAGCCCCAGGGCTCTATGATGACCTCCTCTCTCCAACCTGGGAATTCATCTGGCTTGGACTTGTGTGTACAGCCACAGCCACTGTGAGTCCATGTGTGCACCTCTGCCTTCCTGTTTTGCTGTGGTAATCCTCTGGTTTTTAATCAAGGTGGTACTAACCTGGACGCTTCACCCCTATTTGCCAGCTTACATAGTGCTGGACGATGCTACTCATGCTACCGGGAAAGAAGAATAATCCTCAGTCTTTCTCAGAGAAGAACCACGTAGATACAGTATCAGCCAGCCTGGAAAGCTATGTCTATTGTTTCATAGTGGCAAATGTTATGGGAGTAACCAATCACTTTCTGATTGGATTTAAGGCCTGTTTCACACGACAGAACTAATTCCTTGCACTGTTAAAGGAGCCAAGAATCTATGGCTCGGTAGGTCATAGGCCATAAAGAGAACCTACTGTTTCTCTGCTACAAGGACATAGTATTAAATTGACTCCTAAAGACAGCATTACACCCACAGATTAGTGCATCTCTCAACCCTCATTAGAGAAATCTCTTTTTACAATAGATGGTAATTAACACATAGACCCACAAATGGTCAATGTACAGAAAATAAGGGGCTAGACATGCTCAGCCCTAAATGACACATCTGTGTCATACATATCCCCTTCTCCCAAGGCTCAGGGATCATGGAGGAATAAGGGGCAGAAAGACTGTAAGAAATTTTTTCGTTGTTTAGTAAGAAGTATTGAAAACTTAAAACTAAAGCCACTAAAGTTATTCTGACAATAAATTAACTATCATAACTTCTTAAATAAAAGTAAGATTACCTCCAAACATATTGACCCTTCCAACATATACAGGTAGATATTTCAGATATTTCTAGATCCCCTAGATAGCTTAATATTCATTAAATTTCTTTTGGATTATCTAAATTAACTTATTACAACAGAGCTCAAGGCTTCTCTTGAACACAAATCTTTTATTTATTTATTTATTTATTTATTTATTTATTTATTTATTTTAAGACCACGTGACTTAACTTTAATGGTAAGAGACAGAAAGAATACATAAAAGGAAATAAACATACTGGTTTAGTATCATACATGACAAAAGAATTGAAGTAGTATGGATTACATACTTAAATCTTTTAAAAGCATATATAAATGCTGAATGTCATATGGCTGCATACAACCACTATAACTCCAGTCCCCACAGATTTAGGTCAAAGTCATTTCACTGGGTTCAGTGACCCACGTCAAGTCTTTGATGTATACTGCATTTACCTAAAAATACAGTATAATGAAGATAAAGTAAAAACTCTTGAGGATCTTCAACATTAAAAATTAGACAAAGGGTTTCTCCTCACCCCCGCTCCCAATAACAAGGAAAAATAACACAAATCTTTTAAACACCAAGTTTTTACTTACAATGACTGTATTTTCATGAAAAGACAAACACAGGCCCTGTGCTCTCTATTGGACAAGGAAAGGGTAGATCTGTACTAGAGATATAAAGTGCTGATGAAACTCAGTGCTTTATTTCGAGCATGTTGGGGGAGGGCTGTCTAATCTTCACTAGTTGTTCTTTCCTTTTTACCACAGTTCATCTTGAAAAAAAAATAAATGCAAGTACTAACGTTTAAAAAACTGGTAACAAAAAATTGAAGACTTTTTTTTTTTTTTTTTTACTGTTTCGGTATTGGAAATCAAACCCAGGGCCTAATTGCTTGCTGTGTACATTCAAGGCAAGTGTTCTACCACTGAGATGCATGCTCAGCTCAAAGCCCTTTTTAAGGAAGCAGCAGCTATTTAGTTTAACTTCAAAAAGAACTAAGGAGAACTGAACTTTCTTATTGACATGTTCTATAAAAATATTTGCCTCAACTTTGTGGGGAGCAGACGAAGGAGCATATTATGAAAGGACAAGACGTCAATTCCTGAGTTAAAAGTATCTAAAATATCAAGTAGTTGTGAATGATACAAAATTACAGATCTATCTCTCATGAAATGAAAAGTTCCAAAACATTTAGATAAAGCCAACAATCGTAATATTAACTAAATTTAAAGGAAATTCAGCTAGGTGACAGGTTAGTTATTATTTGAATGTCCTCTGAACTTCCTATGAAAGATGAGGCCGAACAGAGGATTAAATGTGTTCCCAGGCCACACTGCTAGTGGGTGGCAGAGGAAGGATGCATTGGCCATGCCAGTGTTATGTCAGTGTGCCAGTGCTCTCCTTCTGCAGTCTCTGTGTCACTAGGAAATAAGTGCTGAATCGTGAGAACTTAATCTTATTTTTTTTCTAAACTTCAAGTTACAGCTTATTAGAATTTCACAAATAAACCTTAAACTTTCATAACATAGGCTTTTGTGTATATGTGTGTGGTGTATGCACACACCTGTGTAGGTGCATGTATATGGGTGTATATGGAAACCAGAGGTTCACAATGGGTGCCTTCCTCAATAGCACCCCACCTTGTGTTTTCTTTTGACAGGGAGTCTCTTACTAAACCTAGACCTCCCCCATTTGGCTAGACAGGCTAACCAGCCAGTTCCAAGAGTCCCCTGCCTCTGCCTTTTCGGCACTGGGATAACAGACGTGCCCAGCAACACCAATTTCTTTTCGTGGGCTTTGGAGTACTAAAGTCAAGTCTTGTGTACTTTATCCACTGAACTGCCTCTCCAGTTCTATATTCGTTTTCTTGGACAAAACTTCTTACTGTGATGATTTTTCAGTGTTCAAATTAGGCACTGAAGTCTTCTACACCAATAAATTCAAAAGCAATTTTGAAACAAGTTTTAATGCTATCTTTCAATTTTTTCTTGATATAAATTTTTCTTAATTTAAGTGAAAACAAGAACATAATCTTTTGATTCATGTTAGTGATTTACACACACAGGAGGTGAATATGTAAGTGCAAATTGCATATTTGTAAATAATGATCTTAATTCTTCAAATTTCTTCATAGTCTTATTTTTTCTGGAGGCTGATAAACATTTTACCTTTTTTCCTCTGATTTTCTAATGATTTGATAGTTCTGATAATGGAGATTTAAGAATGGGTGTGGAAGTATATTTTTTTCTTCAATGTTTATAAAAAGTATCTGTGCTACTAGGTTAGTACAATGGGCTTTATTCGTCCCAGTGGTTACTAAATGTGACCAAATGCCACTGTAGAACCAGATGCTGTGCTCTGGGACTACCGGGCATGGCCTGTGGTTGTGGGTCTACCCCACTGTACCTGGCCGGAGAGGCAGTTGTCAGTGTTGTTTCTATGTTTCTATTCTGTCCTTCTTTCGGAGAATGAGGAAAGCATGCCGCTGCAGCAGAACTAAGACATCTCCCCCAGCTGTGGTGGAGGCTGGCTGGAGACGGCCAGTCCAGGACTTACAGGTGGCCAGGGGCAGGATCACCATGTCATCAGATATTAGATGACACCTCAGTCTTATTTACCACCTGGTAGTGGTGATGGCAAACTGAATGGAAACATATCGCAGTAACCATGCTGGAGTGAGCAATGCGCTTCTGCGCAATGAACCCCTTCTTCAGGGGGTAGAAGACAGCTCAGTTTTGTTTTCTGTGACCTCAGTTCTCTTCCTAACAAGGCGAGCTCAAACAGATATTTTGTTAATACAGATAGGAATATCAGAAAGTTTACCCCAACAATAAAATGAGATAGCGCAATTAAATCCACACACCAGATCTGCGGGATGGCAGAACAAAAGCAAATAATGTATAGTAGCAGAGGATGAAACCAAGGCATCGTGTGCGAAAGGAACCCTAGTTTCATGTCCCTGAGCTCCGGCCTCAGCTCCCACACTAAATGGTGGTGGGGACCCTCCTATCTGCTACTCACATGTGTTACCACATAGTGTGTCTGAGAAAAACTCATGTTTGACCAATTCATCTGTATGATAAGTTCGTCTTATTTCAGAGTTAGTGGAACATAGAAATGATGGGGAAAATAGGTACAAACATCTGAAATGGATGGAATCTGAAACTAAATATGAGAAGTTTCCCATGTTCCACTAAATACATGTACACTGACTGCTCCAAACATACCTACTAGGAATTCAATCAGTAGGAGTTATTGGAACGTGAGCCCTGAAGACCTTTCTAGCAGGAATCTCAAAAGTCAAGGAGCAAACACAGGGCGGTTGTTGGTCTACTGTCGTGCCACGAGAATCAGCAGAAGTACCCTGACTTCTAAGGTCCTGGCCTTGCCTTACGCACACAGTTCAGTGGACAGAACAGTAGCCGGGAATCAACCCCGTTCATTCTTTCAGCTGGGCTTGTCCCTGGCAGGCAGGGCATCCAGCCTGGACTATGGAGGTGTAAAGTACAGCAGCATATCCTTCCTGACCTTTTTCTTCTTTCCTTCTGTTTTTTTCCCCCCTGTGATCACGATGGTGAGAAGGGTGTGGCTTCTCTGCATATAATCCAAACTGAAAGCAAAGGGAGCTATAATTGGAAGCTTCTTGCAGCAGTGTAATGTAACTGTTATGGCTCCTGCACTATCATGTGACATGGCAGTACCCTGATGACGAAGACTCTTATGAGCCATTGATAGATCTGAAGCTGTAACCACATTAAAAATATTTTAGGTATATTATTTTATACTACCATCCTCTATATATGTTATAATACTAAGTATTAGATGGAAAAAGTTAATTTCTTTCTACCTAGCGATTTTGGTAGCAGATTCTTGACGAATTCTGCATGGTCGCCCACGTGAAGTACGCTGTAGACGCTGGTGTTCATTAGTTCTTCCTGATTGTAACCCAAGTAGCTCGTCACATTTTCTGACACAAACACAATTCTTCCTTCACAGTTCACAACAAAGAAAAATCCATCCAAAGCCTGCAAAGCCAAAAAAAAAAAAAAAAAAAAAAAAAAAAAAAAAAAAAAGAAAGAAAGAAAGAAAAAGAAAAGGATTAGACATGAAGACACTGAATAAAACACTGGGAGGTTAAAACATAAAAAGAAACACATTTTTCTCTTTAAAAAGATATTAGAAATAAATATATGTCAAGTTAGAAGGGGAAATGCTTCTCTGTGAGGGGGGCCATAATTTTCAAATGGGCTATACACTAAAGTTTTCAGTGGGCATTAATGAAAAGATATCAACCTTCTTTCTTAGAAACAATTTAAATATTTATTTTTATTATTTTTAAGTGTGTGTGCTATGCATGTGCGTGTGCACACATGAGTGCAGACGCCCTTGGAGGTTAGAGATGCTGGGTGCCCTGTAACAACTGTTCAAGTGATTGTGAACTGCCTGACACAGGTGCGAGGAATCGAACCTGGGTCTCCTGCCAAAGTAGTATGTGTTCTTAACTACCAAACAGTCTCTACATCCCAGGAAGACTTTTTATAGTAGTAAATGCAAAGTAAGTGACTAATTTAGTCTTGGAAATCTCTACATTATGTAGGTTAATCCCCGGCCTTTCCCTTTGAGAAGCCTGTGAAAGAGTGGACGTGCATAATAAAGTACTAGTGATCAATGTGGTGTCACAGATATAAGGAACACCGTGAGCACAAACCAGGATGCCTAGTTTGGGAGTGGTGGCGGTGTGAGAAGCACCTTACAAGGCCCTATCAAACTAAAGGAGACCACAGTGGGGGAGGGGAAGAGGGCTTAGGGAAAGCTATTCCAGGAAGAGAGATGCACATGGCACATGGCAAGGCATAAGCAGTGTGGGGCTGAGGATACAAAGTACAGTGAGGCCTGTGGGCAGCAAACATGTTATTGGGATGTGTAACAGGAGCCAGGTTCCAGGGGCCTCCTGTGTGCAGAGATGGAGCCAGGCTCTTTAAGAGAAGGTATATGAGCCCCCAGGGGCACCAAGAATTTCCAGTGGCATAGACACTGTTAGAACCCTCAGGTTGCAATCTAAAACATATGGAAGAAATCAAGCCTTGTACATAGATAGCATGCTGGTCCTTTGTGAAGTCCAGACAGTTCCAATATTTTTTATTAATTCATTCATATTACATCTCAATTGTTATCCCATCCCTTGTATCCTCCCATTCCTCCCTCCCTCCTATTTTCCCCTTACTCCCTTCCCCTATGACTGTGACTGAGGGGGACCTCCTCCCCCTGTATATGCTCATAGGGTATCAAGTCTCTTCTTGTAGCCTGCTATCCTTCCTCTGAGTGCCACCAGGCCTCCCCATCAAGGGGACATGGTCAAATATGAGGCACCAGAGTTTGTGTGAAAGTCAGACCCCACTCTCCACTCAGCTGTGAAGAATGTCCTGTCCATTGGCTAGATCTGGGTAGGGATTCATGTTTACTGCACGTATTGTCCTTGGCTGGTGCCATAGTTTGATCAAGAACCCTGGGCCCAGATCCACCTGTCATAATGTTCTTCTTGTAGGTTTCTAGGACCCTCTGGATCCTTCTATTTCCCCATTCGCCAATGCTTCTCTCACCTAAAGTCCCAATAGGATGTCCTCCCCTCTGTCCCACTTTCCTGATAAGTGAAGACTTTCATGGGACATGCCCCTTGGGCTAGTGTCCAGATATAAGTGAGTATATACCATGTGACTCTTTCCGCTTCTGAGTTAACTCACTCATTATGATCATTTCTAGTTCAACCCATCCATTTGTCCACAAATTTTGGAAATTCCTTGTCTTTAATAGCTGAGTAGTATTCCATAGTGTAAATGAACCACAGTTTCTTTATCCAATCTTCTACTGAGGGACACTTAGGCTGTTTCCATGTTCTGGCTACTACGAATAAGGCTGTTATGAACATGGTTGAGCATATGTCCCTGTTGTGTGCTAGAGCATCTTTTGGGTATATTCCATGGAATGGACTAGCTGTGTCAGTTCCAAATTTTTAAGGAAGATCTGGAATACTGGAGCTGACAATGTCACCTTATATTTTAAAATCTTCCAAGCTATTTGAAAAATTATGTAGTAGTGAGGTTTTCTTTCTTTCTTTCTTTCTTTTTTTTTTTTTTTTTTTTTTTACAAAATATACAAATGAAACAAACAAGAGTTTGATTCAAACAGTTCTAAAAAGAAATAAAATTGGTTAAGAAACATTTTTTAAATGTTCTTCCATAGCATTAGAGAAATGCAAAATTAAACAACTTTGAGGATTTACCTTACTCCAATCAGAATGGCTAAGAGTAGGAAAAAATGGACAGCAAATGCTGTAAGGATGTAGGGGAAGGGAATCCCTCACTCAGTCTCACTGGGACTGCAAAGTGGTGCTGCCACTATGGAATCAGTGTGGAAAAATGTAAAAATAAATCTACCATGTAGCCCAGCTCTGCCACTCCATGGCATATACCCAAAAGACTCAACATCCTATTCCATACATACTTACTCAGCCTGCTCATTGCTGCTGTAGTGACAATAGTTAAGAAACGGAAACAACCTAAGAGTCCTTCAGCTGACGGAGGGATAATGAACATGTGGTTCATATACACAATGGGATACTACTCAGCTGTAAAGAAACACGAAGTCATGGAAATGTTCATATAAATGGGTAGAACTAGATAATATTACATTGCGCAACATCCTCATTGGTTGATCCTAGCGCCAACTCGTCAGATGTGAATATACAACTTGTGGTAAGCACGGAAACTAAGAAAGGGACTGTGGAGGGGCGAAGGAGCTCTAGAGAGGGGAGTAGGATACACAGGGAAATGGAGAAAGAGGGGAGGAGTCTTTAACTGGAGAGTGGGAGGGGACTATGCCAAAGAAGAGGAAGGAGAGAGAGAGAAATAACACCGAGGATGCTTGAAATAGCCATAGAGAATCATACTATTTTATATTTACTTAAAATTGCATATGATGTGTGTGTGTGTGTGTGTGTGTGTGTGTGTGTGTGTGTGTGTGTGTGTGTGTGTACACGTACGTACGTACATGTGCAGTTTAAACGAGATGTAGTTTATGGCACTTGGGATGATAATGCCTCCTCTAAAGGATCCCTAACACGAGAAATCTCCTTTTGAGTTCTGGGTCAGGGGACTCCAAGAGACTCCTAAAATAATTTAGGCTATTACTATTGCCTCCTAGAAGCTGACGATAAAGTTCCTATTGCTGAAGACATTATGCATTTCAGAGACAGGACTTGCGGGATTTGAGCTGGATCTGACCCAAAAGCCTCCCGCCAAAGGTGCTATGTAAGCTGCTGAGTGAGAGGAGCAGTTGGTAGTCCTCCCCAGCTGTGACATTTAAAACCACAATGGCAGCCAGCAGGGTCAAGATACCTCTAAAAATCCAACAGTGGCACTTGTATCTTGGTCTAACTGGACTTACGGGCCTCTCAACAGAAGGGAAACCATGTCTGGTACTGTACACCTACCCAGCTACCTGTGGCTAGTGAGGTCGTGGGTCATGGAGGGGAGTGTACTACTGCCACTTTCCTAAACCATGTGTCTGTATATCCACAAATAAGTGTAGCGCCTGCCCCAATCGAAGGAGCTTCTTTCTGCAGAAAATGGACACTATGAAAGAAAGCCACAGCTGTTCAAAATGAGAGAACAACTAGCCTTAAACTTACTATATAGCCTTGAGTTCCTAATCTTCCTTTCTTAACCTCCCAAGTGCTGATACATCATCAATGCCAAGCACTTTTACTGAAAATTTTAATTCTTTAGACAACATCTTCCATCCTGGACCTCTTTCCCTCCCAGCCCCTACAGCCTGCCCTTTGCCTTCGTAAGTTGCCCAGTTTATACTTCATATAGTAAGTGACCTCAGGAAGCACTTATCTTTCTGTTAGTTGGCTCATATAATTTGCTATAGTATCTTCCAGGCTCATCTATGTTGTCATAAATAACATTTCCTTGTGTTTTAAAAGGCAGAATAGTATTCCACTGTGAATTGCACTTTTTATTAATTTATCCATTATTTTATCCATTAATTTATCCATTAATGGACACTTAAGTTGAAATGTGAATTAGAACATATATGATCATACACCTGTCAGAATGGCTACTTTTTAAAGACAAAAAAAAAAAAAAAAAAAAAAAAAAAAAAAACCCAAAAAAAACAAAAACCTACAGATGAAGATCTAGAGAAAAGGACTCTGTACTTGTTAGTCAGAATATAAACTAAAGCCGGGCGTGGTGGCGCACGCCTTTAATCCCAGCACTCGGGAGGCAGAGGCAGGCGGATCGCTGTGAGTTCGAGGCCAGCCTGGTCTACAAAGTGAGTCCAGGATGGCCAAGGCTACACAGAGAAACCCTGTCTCAAAAAAACCATAAAAAACAAAACAAAACAGAATATAAACTAGTAGAGTCAATATGAAACACCACATGGAAGATCCTCAAAAATAAAAATGGAACAAAAAACAAGTAGATCTAGCCAAAGAAATTGAAGTCAGTCCTTGAAGAGGTATTAGCACTCCCTCATTGCACCATTAGTCAAAATGGCCAAGATATACAATCAGCCTAAGTGTCCATCAATAAACAAGGGATGGAGTTATTGCTTAAAGTATTACATTTAATTTAGAATTACATTTTAGATAAACATCACAAAGCATACAACCAAGATTTTCCTAAAGAGCACAATCCTATTTTTAGTAATTACTGTACCGTTTTTAAGTCCAACACCTTAACCATTCAGCTACTGTGACTCCAGTAAGATTTTCTTTAGTGAGAAAAAAGGGAATATATATTTGTATTCAAACTGATTGCTATGGCTGTTTCTCACTTAGTCTAAAGATGCAAAAGAGAGGGGTGTGGTACTCTGCAAACCTCAGCAACTGAATAAACACTTTGTAAACTATTTTGAGTTCTTTTTTTTAAAGATTTATTTATTTATTATTATGCGTACAGTGTTCTGCCTGCATGTACACCTGCAGGTCAGAAGGGGGCATCAGATCACATTATAGTTAGCTATGAGCCACCATGTGGTTGCTGGGAATTGAACTTAGGACCTCTGAAGGAGCAGCCAGTGCTCTTAACCTCCGAGCCATCTCTCCAGCCCTATTTTGAGTTTTTGATGGACATGCAAAGGCACCTGCAAATTCAACTAACTTTTAAGATGTCAGGTTAGTTATAAATTTCATGGAGGGTGTTCAGTATTTATTTATTTACTTTGCAGTTAATATAAAAATAAGAATAATTAAAATACACATTTTAAAAAAAGTAGATCTAAATTTTCTTCTGGGATATCCTTGGATAGTAACTGAATCAGTGTTGCATACCATTTATGTTCCTAATTGTTGTTTTTATTATAAATGAGACATGCATATATACATTTTAAGATATAAAAATTATGTCAATAGTAGAAGATATACCCCGATCCCAATCTCAAAAAATGATAATAATTCAGGGAATGTTTTGAGGTCTGGTGTTGTGACTATGAATATACAAATGTCCCTATTTTCTAAACTGTGCCTGATGAAGACAACTTGCCATCGTTCTTTTTCGACAAGTTTTGTTCACATGTGCTCTCAGGGAAAACTCTCCCTGACAGCTGGCCTTATGATGTGCTGCACACAGAGATGGTAAGAAATGCTTGTTCACCAAGCACAACACAAGCACCCCAAGAGTACTCTCATCTGCCCAGGATGTCACCCTTTAAGGAGAACCACCTTGCACTCCCAGCAGGGCTCATACTGGGCAAGACTTCTTGCAGAGGCTGGCTTTAAACGAGATTGTCACTTATAGTCACTGGACAGAGGTCTAGGAATAAAGTACACAGTCCAAATACATTTACAGTGCCCAAGTAGGCAAAGGCAATGGAGAAATTTTCAAAGGTTAAAGACAGAATGAGGATCCTGCAAGAGGGCAGGATAAAGAGTCCCTTGAAAAAGTATCTTTAGAAGGTATCATTACTCTTGACCAGGTAGAAGGAACCATATGCAAAAACCATGCAAGCTATTGTAACAGAACAAAACATGTGCAAGAATTAGAAAATAGAGACGTGTACAACTTTGTTAGAAAGACTCTATGTCTCCAGAAGGACGGGCCTGAGAAAGGACAAGGAAAGAATTTAGTTTGCATATATTTTGGTACACAAATATGCAGTTCGTTTTTGAGAGAGAAAAGCATGTGAGTGCATACACAGATAAGTGCTTTTACATTCATGTACAAGAGAAAGTGTTGAAGGTGATGGGTTGGTGCAGAAACAAAGTATCTATTTCCAAAATCTAGGCAGTATTATATCAGAGAAAAGACAGAGGTGAAATAATACAGTAGTTGCAAAGTAATTCAAGTTTAAAAGTTTTCACTTTATAAAGTTAGATAGTAATTTAATTCTTACTTATAGTGTGCGTATGTGTGTATGTGTGCGTGTGCATGTGTGTGTAAAATCAGTTTAAACTTACTTTATCCAGAAAATATTTTAGGAAAATACCTAGTCCAATGCAGTGGAGTATCTTTCACTTAAAGGTGAAATTCTATGGTATACATGCATTGTACTAGACAGCTAAACTAGTTATGTATCAGGTAATGGCCTAATTCAGTTTTCTTTTCCTAGATAATTCTAATCACTCCAGAAATGCAAGCAAAGCCATTGTGTAGGCTTTGGTTTGCATTAGACTCTTGGAATACCTATATGAAAAGATTTTCATGTCCATTACTCACATTAATCCTGAAATAACAACCATCAACCAGTATAGGAAAAATACTATTTTTAAGAGATTAAATAACTACTCTGTTTCTTAAGTTATTAATTGGACATATGACATTGAAGATAAAGAAAACTTAAATTGGTAAAGACAAAGATTTTCAACAAGGATACTTACCTCCAAAAGAAGAGGGCCTAACGACTCCTTTTCTATCACCCCTTGGCTACTCGATGAGATGTCTGACTTCTGCACATCATCGTCGGTTGTTGATTTCTCTGTAATAATGAAACTTTTAAAACTATACATCCAAAGAGTTTGTTTTCCTAAGAGCCAGTTTATGAAGACACATAGATTTATATCACTGATAGAAGGAAGACTTTTTACTTTTTAAGCAAATTATAAAAAATTTAAAAACTCATTAAACTCCTGTAGATTCAATTACTTTATGTGAAAGCAAAGCATTTAAAGTTTTAGGAAAACTTAAACTAGGAATGGTTATGCACAAGAACGGCCTAAGGGATGGGAAAAGGGCGATGGACAGTTCTGCACCCTGTCTGTAGAGGAAAAGGTATGCTTGTCTGTTTTCCTTTACTCTAATCTGGCCAGCTGGCATGCAGACATGTCAGCCATGTTTATTATACACTGTGACGGAAATAGCCTAGGACTGGCAGCACAATCCACAGGGGTGTCTGAGTTCCTGACATCTACCTAGATTATCCTGTTCAAGTAATAGTAGGTATGCTTCCTGGATTATATCCTCTCCGTGTATGTAATTACAGCTTTGTATGAGTCAATGTCTAATATCTCCATACAATGGCTATAAATATACCCTATAAGTAAATCCAGGTATATATTTTATATAGTACCCATTTTATTTGTATACTTCGGGCGTAGTTTTAAATTTTTGATTTCTGTGTGCTGCTTAGCTTATCCCTTAACACTCTGCCTGGCCAGGCATAATGGTACACACCTTTGGTCCTAGCACTGGGGAGATGGTAGCAGGTATCTCTGTTGAGTTTGAAGCTAGCCTGTTCAAAAGAAAGTTACAGGCCAGGCAGAGCTACATAGTAAGATCCTGTTGCAAAATAGAACAAAACAAAAAAACCCCAAATCAAAGCAGCAGCCACATTACTAAACCCAAACCCAACAATAGAAATGTTATGCTTGAGACCTACCTCTTCCTTGTTTTTTCTCCTTGGTGTTTTAACATATCACTAAATTGTGCACGGGTGTGAGCAGCCTGTGCTAACTGTGCTGGGCTGTATGAGTGGGTGCTCCTCCCAGTACCCCTCTTCTCTTTCTTTCCCTCCTCCCGCCCCTTGTTGAGATGGGGTCCCCCTATGCAGAATAGGTCAACTTAGACTTGTGGCGCTCCTGCCCCAACATCCCAACTGCTGGGGTTACAGGTGTGCTCCATCTCCACGCCCAGCTACAGGAGTATTTCTGATCCAGGATCAGATCCTTCTATTTTCAAGAAAAGTTTGTTGTGTTTAAGGTTTTTTTTTTTTTTTTTTTTAAATCCCTCTCGTCATTTATTATCCTCTACCCAGTCTTGAACTAAACCTGTAAATTTCTTATCTTTTTCTCTTATTTTCCATTACTTCTCTGTCTATTTTACTTTTTAAGAGATTTCTTAAAATTAACTTACATGGTAGATGTAAAAAGTGGTGTGGGAAAAAGAAATCAAGAAAGGCGTTGAAGGATATGTATATTTTCCACTTAAAAATTTTTTTAAGAGCAGTTGGGAACACTTTCAATGAGAAGACATTTGAGACAGGGCATGAAGGGGTGGGAGTGGGTATCCAGACAGTGGGTACCTAGGGAGAGAACATCGGAGCCATGGAAGATCGATCCTGAACAACTAACCACTGTGCCTGGGGTAGGTGGGGCAGGCAGCATAAGAGGTGAAAAAGCGAAACACAATAATGTGGTTAAGAGTTTCCCAAGTACTCTGTTTTAACTTCCAAAAGTTACTGTTTTTCAAGGGTGCGATTTCTCCTTTGTCCCAGGGGCTGACACACAGCTTTGCTGCTGCCCCCTGCTGGCTGTCTCTGCTTCCCCGCATTTCCTTTCCTCTGCCTTTCTCTTTGTAACTGCAGCCTTCCCTGTGATGCCTGTGGCTTTTGTTCATATGAGACGCACAAAAGCACCACCTGGCAATCAGTATGTAGCAAGGAGGTGGGTTTTTCACAAGGCATCTCGCAAATGATACTTCCCTGGGTCTGCTCAGTTCCCACAGAAGGATCCCACCATCTCTGGCTTCGGACTAAGAGCAAGCAAGGATGCTGGTGTTTGTAGGCTTCTACTTTCTCCTCTTTGCTAAATCAACTGTCGCTAGACTACTCTGCAGTTTCTAAAATCTTTAAGTCATGGACCTTGGGTCTTTTTAGGTAATAGTTGTCTGCAGTTTTTTCACACTGCTGTTATTAATGTGAAGGTCTGGGGGTTTGCACTCCTACCGACCACAGATGATTTCCTCATACACAATAAAAGTGTTAGCACACTCTCCTGAAAACCTATAGCATTTCATGAGTAGAAGTGCTCCACAGCTTGCTTTACCTTTATTCTGGCAGGTAAACCAAGGGATTAGTGGTTTCGGATTCCCAGTAAATATGGGTGCTATAAATATGAACCTCAAAAAATACAATGGGATTTCTTTCCCTGCCCAGAGAACTATTTACCCCACTGTGAGCCAGGCAGAGGCAAGCTTTCTCAGACAAGCCAGAGAAATTCTCACCAAGAAATTACTGTATGTTAGCTGGATGCCAGGGCTTCAGGTCCCACCCCACAATTTGTGTTTCCTGCTAAGGCGCTATGACATCGGGCTATAAAACCTCCTGGGCTTGCTTAATTACTTCACTAGTTTTCAAGTTAATCTAGTCAGCTACCAGGAATACCAAGAAAGGCTCTTTGACTCAATAAAATAAAAGTCATCTAAACAAAAACATTTCTTTAATAAAAGCATGAAGCAATGCAGGTCACAATCCTGGAAGAGTAGAGTAACATGTCACAAACATCAGATCAGCTGAGAACGTGGCCTTTATTTTATTTTTACCTTGCTCCATTCTCTTCATTAGCTGTATCTGGTCTACTGTTTTCTTCAGAATCTTGCATTTATCTGGTTTTACACTCAAGCTGTCAATGTCACTGATGTTGGCAGACAGTAATTCAGCTAGCTCTTCTAAATATTTATTTTCTTGCTCTCTGCGCCTCTTCTCGGTACTGTTACACATATACACACAAAAAATCCAGTTAGCACACACTTGCACCATGTTATTTCCTTCTCTTATCAAACATGTTAATGGCACACATTTGAAGAAAATCTTGTTTTTCTTGAAATACAAAACCAGATTTAAAAATCAAATTAAAATCACATCTAAAACTCAAATACTACAAAATGCTCGAGTACACAAAATAATTCTGGCTAAAATATGTAGAGAGAATGGCTACCATGACAGATGGGTTTCGTCAAAGATGTATGTACCTCAGCACTTCCAGATAACAAATGGCTACCAGGTATTAAAGGAACCAGAAAACATCAAATGCACTTCTTATGCTTGGGGATACTGTGTATTTGGAATAGAATTGGAATTTCCAAGTAATTTTGCTACAGTTTAAACAGCGCTAATGATTGTAGCTCAGGCGAATTGTACTGATGACTCTGGTAAGCTCTTCATTCTTACTTTGATAGGAACATTAGTTGCTTCTCAAAAGTACACTCTAAAAAGTAAATCAACTACAAAAAGAGTGAAGAGCAGTCGGCTACAGCTCCTTTCTAAATATAGCAGAAAATTAACTCTCCATGTAAGTTCTTGTCAATATTAAAACCAAGTCAAGCACAATCACCTTGAAGAAAAAGAAGAAAGATGATGTCACAGGAAGGAAGCACTTCAGAAGAAGTCTACTGAACATGTGGAATAATTACCACTCATTTTTTCTTTTTGATCTTTATCTCTAATTTATTTCACCAAGTCACCACTGCTTTAGGTAATGCATTCAAAGATGGTAAAATAGTATTCTGAAACTTTCCATTATCCAAATAAAATAGGAAAGACTGTTCATGACAAGCTTTGTTTTACAAACAGCAGTTAAAATCATTTAGCTGCACGTACGAGTGGTAGAAAAAAATAGTTGTGGGGAGAGAAAAATCAGTTGCTAAAAACCATACAATAAACAACAATTTAAAAGTCCTTTTCTTTTCTGAAACATTTGTAAAGACTTTAAAAACAAAAGCACTTATGCTGAAAAAACCTAGGCCACTAGTTTACTGCGTTTGCTATAAAACACAGTACCAACAAATGGTGCACATCCCCAAACACAATCAGACTTAAAACTATAACAACCACACATTCTGACTTTATCTGTTAAATCTTTCATTACTGAGGAATTATTTCCACTTTGCACAGTAAAACTCTTATCTTAATAACTTAAACAGAACACAGCAAGGCATCCTGACAAACTTCACTCTGAGACACTGAAGCAAAGCACAAATAAGACAAAGAACATATTTTCATATTCACAAGGGTTTATCTGTAACATGACAGTATTGAGGACATGCGACTTTGCCTTAGGGAACCTCACAGATAGCAGACACACTTAGTGGATTCAGTATAGAGTAGGAGCTGTGGAAACTTAAAGGTCTAAGTGTCAGTGGCTAATGAAAGTCTCACTATACACTGCAGGTTGTTCTGGAGCTGGTGACCAGCCTCCGTCTACCTGCAGGTAACAGGTGTGTGCTCCACACTCAGCCACCAAGCAGGTTTTTGCTATTCAGTTTTGTGTAATACCGAAATCCCTGAAACCATTATGGAGTAAAAGAACCGTTTCCCAATAAAGAGAGGAGCTGAAACACTAGCTATACACAGTAAGGAACAGCAGACACCAGTAAAACCAGAGTAGGGAAATAAAAATCATCTTTAAGTGAAGCAGCCAATAACCACATAGGAAAGAAATACAGCAGATATGCTCCAAATCAGAACTGAAGGACTGGAGAGCACAAAAACCCTAGCTTGTATGGGAAAGGCCTCCTCGACTACTTTAGACTAACTTCCCTCATTTGCTAAACCCAGTTATTACCTTTTATGTGGCAGACATGCAAGTTAATGCTGTCCTGAGCTAAATTCTCATGAGTACAGTTGGGCTCACAATATTCTATGGTGCAGTACCAGTTCCAGGAGCCCTGTGGACATCAAAATCTGAGCACTTGCAAGCCCTTTATATAAAATGGTATAGTTGCATACCCTGTGGAGGTTCTTCCCCGTGCTTAAGGCCAGCTCCACATTACTTGTAACACCTAATGTAATGCAAATGCTGTACAAGTCGCTGTCATACTGTATTTAGGGAATAACACTATGCAAAAAAGTCAATGCATGTTTGGAGATGCCATTTTTTCCAGAATACTTTTGATCCTATGGATCATGTTGTATTCTTTCTTAATTAATGTACTAGCAAACTCAATAAACATTCCTAAATTTAACATATGACAGATAATCATGTGATATTTCCTAACACTCTGAAGTAAGTTAGATGTAACCTGAAAGAAAATAAAAGGAAACAGGCCATTGTAATATGTTACCACAAAACCAAAATCTATAGAAACTCACAGAAATGGTAGGTAAGCCCAGAAAGAGTATGGCACAAAGTTAGACGTAGGGAGATCTTACATATAAAGCATATTACATGTTTTATCTTTTTTAATCCTCACAAACCCTAGGAAGTAATTATATGTGTAAAGTGAGAGTGGAAATATGAAGTTCTAAACCTATGGATAATCGCTGCGTATGGCCGACCACAGAAGTACACGGACAGGAGGAGGTGTGGGCAGGGTCCCAGCGCTCTCACCTGTCCTGGTGCAATGTGAGCGCTGCTCAGGGGCATGGGCTCGAGCTTCCACTCACTGACTAGCTATCAACTCCAGAGAAGTGAACAGCAGTTTAGCCTCTCGGCTTCAATCTCTTCATCTGAGCCACTGGGATAATGACATCAGTTACCTCCCAGGGTTTGTGAGGATTAAAAAGATATGATGTATGAAACGCATTGCAAGTTCTTGGAATGTCCCATTAGCTCAATAAATGCCATCTAGTATGACTTTAATTACAATGATTTATTTTTTTTTTCAAAAATGGAGAGCCCAAGAGGATTTAAGAAGAATCATTGGCATGGCCAGATCTGCAAGTTCCTTGAAGACAGAAAGCCTGCCTCTCACTTCACTTAGATCCTTCCAACAGCACACAGATGGTGTCGGCTCAACAGTCAGCACCTAATAATAAGCACTTGTTGAGCTAAGCTGGACATGCTCAAGAGGGATAACGCATAGCCAACCTCCGTTTAAAACTAGCATCTTACTCTTCGTTTTCTTAGTACAAATGAGGGATTGGAGAGCTCCAAGCAACCTCACCACAAAGAACTGTAACTGAGAAGCCGTTCTGTCTTGGGCTCTTTAGACAGTAATATTTGGCTCTGCCACAGGGCTGGCAACATCTTGTGAGGCCTAACAGATGCTCTTTATGGCTAATGAGCTCACAGTCTGTTCGGGGAGACAGCGTATAATAATAGGACCAGAGGAAGCATTGCAAGGTTGCATTAATACACAAACAGTTTCAAAGCAATACATTTCTGACTTTCCATATCAAAGATACTGCTTTATTAAACCTGAAGCCCATACATATAAACCTGAAGGGGTCAGTGCTTTCAAATATCTTTCAAGCAAACATCAAGATAATTATCTCAAAACATCCAAAGAAGAGAAAAAAGAGCACATAAAATTTTGGTATCTGTAATGATGTTATCATGTACAGACACATGCACACATACAGAACAAAAACAAAGGCAATTTGCAGATAATCCATCACAGGAAAGGAGATTGTTGAGCACAGTAGGCAGATATGTTATTGATGTCCACAACTGTTAGCATTCATATACTTCAGTAACTATCAATTGAAAAATACAATATGGGCATGATGGTCCATGCCAGAACCCCAGCCCCCTGAAACTGAAGCAGGACTGACCCAAGTTCAAGGCTAATATGAACTACAGAATGAAACCCTGCCCAAAACAACAACAAAGAAATTGCAGAAAAAGGAAAAAGGCAAGTGTAATAAGATATTAATATGGCAGCATATTACCAATGTTATATGGTTATTACATGTAGCTTTTTAGTCTCTGTTCTTATATATTCAAATTTTCCTCAAATGAGAAATTAAACATAAAATACAATGATCTTATTTATTCCTAAGTTTTCCTTTAAGAAAGACTGACTTTATATATGGAAATAAACAATGCACTAACTTTGACAACAAACATCTGGTTCACATCATGGCATGAACCTTTATCCTAGCATCTGGACACATGTGCTTGAGCATTTAGGTGACTGTTCTGTGAGGAATGGTCACTTTGTTTTCCAGCCTCTAGACCTAGAAGTTTTTTGTTTGTTTGTTTTTGGTTTCTCTGTGTAGCCTTGACTGTCCTAGACTCAAATGTAGACCAGGCTGTCCTTGAATTCAGCGATCTGCCTGCCTCTGCCTCCTGAGTGCTGGAATTAAAGGTGTGCTCCACTACAACTGGCTTAAAAAAATATTTATTTATTCACTTTATATTCCAGTTGTAGCACCCATCCCTCCTCTCCTCCTACCCACTTCTCTCTCCCAATTCTCCCTCCCTTTTCTTCAGAAAACAGGAGCCCCCCCTACCAACCCACCCCAGCTTATCAAGTCCCATTAGGACTGAGTTATCCTCTACCCGTGGCCTGGCAAGGCAGTCCAGGCAGGGGGAAGTGATCAAAGAGCAGGCAAATAAGCCTATAGCATTCTTTTAAACCCTCTCCTTTCCCTCCCTGAGGGAGAAAAGCAGACAATTAACAGCTGAAATGCTGCTGCAGCTTTTCTCTGAGATCAGTGTCATCAGCTGGGGTGATTCTGCTTTCCTTGCCCCTGGGGGAACATCTGAGAATGTTTACAGACCATTTTTGTTATTACAACTAGGACACTACTGGCATTTAGGTGTACATGCAGTAATGCTGCTAAACATCCCTCAACACACACACAGCCTTCACAGCAAAGGATGTCACTAGTGCAGAAACTGAAAAAAAAAAAAAAAAAAAAAAAAAAAAACAACAAAAAACCAGAACAACAACAAAACAAAACAGAACAAAACAAAACTCAATCTGGTTCCTAGAAGCCAAACGGAATAAAATCTGCACTTTCCTCTTGTTAGCTGAGAAAATGCTTTTATTCTGAGTGAGGTTCCTCCTTTATCTGGCATTTGTTAGGGTTACCTTAGTACAAAATTTCTTTCCCTTGCTTAATATAGTCATTTAGAAAACACAGCAAGTAGCTAATGCCATAAATAATTGTTTTTTAATATATTATAATAATGTACTTCTTAGCTCCTACCATAGCATTTAAAGATGTTCAATACACTCATTTATTCATTTGACAAGATTTATTGTCCTTACTAGTTAAGAGCCACATACTGCACTGTGAACTAGGAACACAGTAGTGAGCATGAACAGGGAAGTGCCTTACCTTACAGCAGCCTGCAGTCTAGCAAAGACGCTAAGAACTTAGGCAAAGAGCACATATTCTGGCAACAGCCTGTAGCTATGAGTCAAAGCCATAGATATGTACAGAATGGATATATGAGGAAGGGAGATTTGAGCTAATAGTTGTGGGAGGAAGAGAAGCCTCCCTTTAAGGAAGTAATGGCTAACACAGCATCTGCAACACAGTTACAGATTAATTGTGGAAATAAAGAGGACGCAAGTCGGGAGGAAGGAGAAGTACATGCCCTCCATGAAAGGACAGGATGTGCTAAATAAGCAAAAGGCAGGTGGCCACTCAATGTGGAACAGATGAAACAAAGCTCCAAAGTCTTGGAGAAGTAACCAAAAGAAGCTCTGCCAGAGACAAATGCATCCCTACCTTGATGCCAGTGTGTCACATGGCGATCCTTTTCTCTTATGTGAGTCTGGGTTTGCAGGGTCTGATGAACTGTCCCCAAGGCCACTCATGTTGATAAACTTCACACCTAAACAGAGAGGGTAAGAAAAATAAATCTCTCATGACATTTCAAACCAAATAAGGGTAGGGGAAGCTCCCTTGTTATTTGTAAGCATAAAACAAAAAACAAACAACAACAACAAAAAACAAACCAAAACAACCACACACACACACACACACACACATACACAAACACACACACACACACAAATGTCTCTAGACAGTGACTAGGTGACTACAGCCATCATGGAAACGCCAGCTTCCACAGAACCACAGGACACCAGCTACTTGCTGCTATACTGACTTTTCTAAGTCAGTAAAATAAAATTAACAATCCCTTGTGAAATTGCCATAATCAATCAGGATAAAGATTGTTTTAGAATAATTAACTAGAAATACATTTTACCAAGTGAAAAATCACTTTCATGTGTAAATGTAAAAACTGGGCTCTGAAAAATATTTGTTATTATTATTACTCAGATTCAAAATTACTACTTAGACCTACTTTGCAAAAAGGCTTTAAACAACTTTATTCATGAATCTGGAGATTTTATACTGATAGAAAATGAACAACATATATATGATTAAAGTTAAAGTGAAATGAACAATATACATATGATCAAAGTTAAAGTGATAAGCTCAATTTGGATTTTTGAATTGTACTTTTCCACTCTGAATTCCATATTCCCAACCTCATGTTTATATCATGAGAGACCAAGATCAAATGTTTAGTCTATGTTAGGATCTTAGTATGGATGCCAGAGAACACAGAGTCATTCCCCTAGCATGTCAGCCAGGTCTTCACATGTGCCAGTTACTGATCTGTCCGCATCAATCACTGCTTTGCAGAGGCAGAGCCCTGAGGAAACGCAGAACCCTATCCTTGACCCTAGAGTCATCACTGCCTTTTGGATTTCAATAGTGTCAAACGCTACCCTTATCTTTAACTCCATTTTACCCTCAAAAGGGGAGAGAAAATTCATGAAATGAGAAAATCTGGAGCTCTTCCTTAAGTCTAAGTTACTAAACAACATAGCACTGTACGTCAGCAGTCAAGTTGGGAACACTGAGACAACTGTGGAAATCTGTGGCAACCTCTCACAGCCGTAATCCTCTCCGACTTCTAAATCTCACTCTTTATAGATCTTCCACAGGCCAAAGAGCATTGCCCTCTTCTCACTATATAAACAATCCCTGCAGTTTTAATCAGGAGATTACTTCATGCAGACAAGAGAGAATGTTTCCAATTTCTCCATATTAGAAGTATAGTTTTCAAACTATCCAACACTCCCAACAGTCTGTTCTTTGGACAGGGTTGTTCTGCATCTTGGGCTGGCCTGGGATTAAGACTGCAGCCCCGGCTGGCCTCAAAGTCCCAGTCTTCCTACCCACTACCTCATGCAATCATGCAATTGCTTTTTAATTCTTTTTTTCTTGTTTATTCATCATTTGTAACTGCTATACATTTCCTGCCAATTCTTTCTTAGGAGATTTTATACTGTCTCCTTCTTCAGTCTCAGATATAATTATGATCCTAGCTTGGAACCAAAAATCTCAAGGATTCTAGATTAATGAAAGATTTTTTTCTTGCTTTTCAGTTCTATTCACCCTCATTTTTAATATGTCATATAAACAGCAGCAAAGGCACTCTTTTTTTTTTGAGACAGGGTTTCTCTGTGTAGCCCTGGCTGTCCTTGACTCACTTTGTACACCAGGCTGGCCTTGACCTCACAGCCATCTGCTTGCCTCTGCCTCCCCAAGTCCTGGGACTAAAGGTGTACAGTGCACCACCACACTCAGCTAGCAAAACCACTTGCCCTGATGTCATTTCCAAGATACCACTGTTTCATTTTGTTTTTCATAAAAGTCAATTGGATTCCCCCTTACTGTAGGAAACATGATCAAAAAAAGAAAGGGGGAGGAAAAACCTCATTTAATTTACAGTTTAACTATGACCTGCCTGTCCTTGGTCTAAGTCCATAATGTCTCTTTAAACATATTTGCTCCGTATGTTTTTTGCTTGTTTGTGTGTTTTTGTGCTTTGAGCCATTTTAGTCTCCTATCTTATATCCTACAAGCAAGAACACACCAGGATCTGTTTTCCTAAATCTAGCCTCCCCCCTTCCTTTGTCATCATGTGGAGCTCAGGTCACTATCATGTGGAGCTCCACTATCTAGTGTACTACAGAAATAGTTTTCCAAATGGCCTTTTCCAGCCTTGTCTTCCTTAAATGACTGTGAAGAGCCCCCATCTTCCCTACTAAAGGCAAGCCCGAGCACGGCTGAAACTCCTCTGTAACTTCTCATTACTCACAGATCTCCTCCTCCACAGGTTACAGTTTCAGTTCACCTAGTGTGTCAGTGCACTACAAGCTTGCTGAAGGAACAACTAAACACCTGCCCAATCAAGTGCTACACACACACACACACACACACACACACACACAACTTGTGTTTTATTGCTGTTGTTTTAGATACCATCTCAGATTGGTCTTGTAGTCACAGAGATTGACCTATCTCCGCCTCTGTCTAAGTGCTGGGATGTCTATGTAATCTATATAGAAACAAATTATGCATATGTAAAAATGTATTACAGATATGAATTTCAGTTTTATATTCAATAAAAATCAAAATAAAATTCTTGGCTGCATGCTATATTTCTAGCAAAGGTAATTTTAGACAAAATTAGACAAAATTTTAAAACACTGACCTTAGTGTAAGGAGTTGTCCAATGTAAGTGAGTGTCTAGTGTGCACTGAGCGCTATGCTTACAATAACTTCTCTTCTAAGCCCTGGATACCCACTGTGAATCAGTTTATAAAATCATTATCCTCATGATTTCTTTTTATTTTGAGGGATGTAAACGATAAAACTTTAAAGTAATTTACATGGTACGTTTAAGAAGCTAGTAAGAGCCAGGTGGTGGTTACATGCCTGTAATCCCAGCATTCGGGAGGCAGAGGCAGGGGGATCTCTGTGAGTTTGAGGCCACCCTCTCTCTTTAGTTTAACCATTCATCAGCTGGTGAACGTTTAAGTTATTTCCACTTCTCGGCATTATCAGTAATATTGCTGTGAACCCATCGCATAAGTGTTTGTGTGTATGTAAGATTTAATTATCTTGAGTGTAAAACTGGGACTAGAACTGTCATGTTATATAGTAATTAACTCTGATTTTCTGGATGACAATACATTTTATTTTATTTATATATATATTTTATTAATTTATTTATAGTACACCTCAATTGTTATCCCATCCCTTGTATCCTCCCATTCTTCCCTCCCTCCCGCTTTCCCCCTACTCCCCTCCCCTATAACTGTGACTGAGAGGGACCTCCTTACCCTTTATATGCTTATAGCGTACCAAGTCTCTTCTTGGTAGCCTGCTATCCTTCCTCTGAGTGCCACCAGGCCTCCCCATCCAGGGGACGTGGTTAAATATGGGGCACCAGAGTTCGTGTGAAAGTCAGACCCCACTTTCCACTCAACTGTGAAGAATTTTCTGTCCATTGGGTAGATCTGGGTAGGGGTTTGAAGATTACTGCATGTATTGTCCTCGGCATGTACCATAGTTTGAGCAGGACCCCTGGACCCAGATTTGCCCATCATAATGTTCTTTTTGTAGGTTTCTAGGACCCTCTGGATCCTTCTATTTCCCAATTCTAAATGGGGCTCAGAACTAAACAGAGAACTCTCAACAGAGGAATATCGAATGGTTGAGAAACACTTAAAGAAATGCTCAACGTCCTTAGTTGTCAAGAAAATGCAAATCAAAACAACTTTGAGATTCTATCTTACACCCACCAGAATGGCTCAAAAATTCAAGTGACACCACATGCTGGCGAGGATGTGGAGAAAGAGGAACACTCCTTCATTGCTGGTGGGAATGCAAACTAGTACAACCACTTTGGAAATCTACCTGGAGCTATCTCAGAAAACTGGGAATAAGGCTTCCTCAAGACCCAGCTATTCCACCCCTTGGAATATACCCAGAAGATGCTCCAGCACACAACAAGAACATTTGCTCAACCATGTTCATAGCAGCCTTATTCATAATAGCCAGAACCTGGAAACAGCCTAAGTGTCCCTCAGTAGAAGAATGGATAAAGAAACTGTGGTACATTTACACTATGGAATACTACTCAGCTATTAAAAACAAGGAATTTCCGAAATTTGTGGACAAATGGATTGAGTTAGAATGAATCATAATGAGTGAGTTAACCCAGAAGCAGAAAGAGTCAAATGGTATATACTCACTTATATCTGGACACTAGCCCAAGGGGCATGTCCCATGAAAGTCTTCACTTATCAGGAAAGTGGGACAGAGGGGAGGACATCCTATTGGGACAATACATTTTTAAGGTGACAATACATGAGGATTACAACTCTATATCCTTGTCAAAGGCAGCTGCCCTCTGTAAAATCCCACTCAGGTGCTATAAAATGGTATTTCTTTATGGGACTGATACATGTTTCCTTAATTGCTAGTGACTCTGAGCATCTTCTCATGTACTTCCTGGTCTCCTTGTATCTCCAATGGAAACATGTCTCATTCAGGACTTTTACTTATTTTTATACTAAATTTTACTATGTTTAATTATTTATTATGCCCATCTAAGTAAGTCATGATGTCATCAGACACAAATAAATAGTAAACTTGTTATTACTGTGAAGCAAATTAACCCCCATAATCTCACACAAACATTTTTCACTGCTGCAAGAGCAGTTATCATCTACTCAAGTTCTAAGTACAATACACTGCTGTAACTACATCAGCTGTGTCGCTTCTACATAAGAGATCTTAGACTTGTTTGTTCAATCGATGGTCTTACCTTTATCTCCTAAACTCATCGTTCACTCTAAACACACTGCTTATCTGCCAACACTTCCATTTCGGAATATTAGCATTTATTTTACAATAACCTTCAAGCCTCCCAGACCAAGCTCATACTTACACACACACACACACACACACACACACACACACACACACACACACACACCAAAAAACAAAAAAACTCAACAGGCAATGGTTTTCCCTTCACACTTTTACAGTGACAAAGTCCTTCAACTCTTCCCTACCTGGGAGACTTCTCTGTTCATAATGAGTCCTCAAAGTAGATGTGGTCAAATCAAGTGCTGCAGAGGGCAGCTCTGGGGGAGTGGAGTGATGCTGTCCAGAGCTCTCACCTCATTTAAGGCCAATTACACACACAACTAAAGTGAGAAGAAAAAAGCAAACGAGAGGTTAGATTGCCATTTTATTCTTCAAGAAATAATAAAGGCCAGAAATAGTAGGAAATAAAAGAAATGCAAATTTTCAAATCAAATGAAAAAAATATTTCCAAAACAGAGTGGATGAAGATCTGAATTTGCAGGCAAAGACCTTCCTGCTGGTCTTCTCTGAGACAGCTTGCCACTAAGGTAATGCATAATTACATTCTGTTCAACTTCTAAGAGACTCACTGGGAAGCCTTTAAAAAATCATCTCTGGCAACATTTGCATGCTTATCCTTCTTATTACCTATAAGTTAGGATTTTCATGTTTCAAATTATTTCATTCTTTCAATTTATATATGCTTCCCATGTATTGAAATTATTATAACATTTTACTTTCAAATTTTCTATTGGAAAAGCTTACAGACCTTTATATTTAAAGTGAATTGAGCTCTGGTTCCCACAACAACGGATTCTCTTGTACTGTATTAATCTGCTCACAGAGAAGAATTATAAACTGTAGACAAAATATAAAAGTAACTGTTTGAAGACACTGGAAAGTGATCAAAGCAGACTCAAATTGTAGATCTGACTGTTGTTCAAGGAAGGGAGCCACACTGGGTGAAACCCATACTCAGAAGGTTTTCTCTGTAGGAACTTTGTCAGGACTTCCCTTAAGTGCTGGGAAGCTGGAGTCAAGACAGAAAGCCATGTCTCATGGGCTTTAGTCATTACTGAATGCACATCAGAGCTAATGGGAACTTGAAATTGGTTGACAGAACTTTCTGCACAAGCATCTCCACATTCATACAACTGACGGTGAAAGCTACAAAAATTTTGATAACAGTAAAAGATTTCTGTATGCTCAAATTAAAAAACTAATTTGAAATTAAATGTATAATGTGTCTAAAATGTTTCTGGCAGTGCTTACTCACGTGGTGCCTCACGACGTCATTGTGGCTTTGGTTCTGAACACACAATATGCACATGCTGCACCACATGTACCTGCACACCACAAAATGCTAACGATGATGTCTGAAACACCTCAGCTCAGATTTCAGACATCGGAGTCTGTGAATCATGATGTGTGACTGCACACACAAACCTTTCTGCTCTTAGAGTATATGATTGTTTAATTATGAAAAACGAAGACAGCCTTTTCCTAAATGTCATTCTTCAACATTTAAGTCTCAAATTAGTATTATAGTTGTATTATTGTATTATTAGAAAAATTATTTGAAAATGGCTGTTTATGTGGCTGGCTTAAGTTTTTTATTTTTTTTTAAGATTTATTTTTATTTTATGTCTCTCTCTCTCTCTCTCTCTCTCTCTCTCTCTCTCTGTGTATGTCTGTGCGTCTGTGTGTACCTACTCTAGGCCAGAAGACAGTGTTAGATCCTCAGTAACTGAAGTTATAGGCATTTGTAAGGCGCTTGCTATGGGTCTTGAGAACCAAACTTGAGTTTTCTGGAAGAGCAGCAAATGCTCTTGACTGTTGACTCCTTTTTCCAGCACTTTCCATTTTTTTTTTTAAAAAAGATAAGTAAATGAATTTTGGCTTGTGATTGGGTTAGAATTTCCAGTAATTTCTGAAATGGTCCTAAATATGCTTTTGCCATTTTGTACTACATATTTATATGAAGCAGCTTTCTTAGCACTGACAACTTAAAAAAATCAAAATATTGATCAATTCTGAAAAACGCCAAAGATGCTTTGCATCCTGTAGTATCAAACATTCAACCAGGATTTCATTCTTTATTTAATCTTCTAAAAAAAGATTTATTTATTTTATGTGTGTCAGTGTTTTGCCTACATATACGTATGTGCAACACCTGTTGCCTTGTGCCTGTAGAGGTTAGAAGAGGCTGCTGGGTCATGTGCTGTAAAGGGTAAAAGACAAAGGAAAAACACCTTGACCCTGACCTGACCTAAGACCAGGGACAAGAAACAGAATCCCACCAATCCCCGAGCTTGCCATAGAATCCCATTAATTCCTGAGCACAGAATGCCACCAATCCCTGAGCTTTTAAATTAAGCCACAGAATCCTACTAGTTCCCGAGCTTGCTGCCATATCAAGCCACATAATCTCTCCAATCCCAGGCCACCCTGGAAAGCTCCGCCCCCAAAAGAAACCCTACATAAACCCTGCCTTCCACCCAGTTCTCTGCTACTTCTCACCAGCTAGCCTCATATGAGGTTTGTTGTCTGGTGTGACTGTGGTATTCCTTGGCTCCCGACTGCCACATTACCATTTGTCTCCTAGCTATAATACTTAGATTGATGCTGTGACTTGGCTAGGCTCTCCTGGTGCCCGTGCTCCACCTCAGGGTCTAAGCTGCATTGGGACCCTATCCCTCATCTCTGGCCAATCCACAACAGACTCACCTTCCAGCTCACCAACAGCTCAGCACACCCTCTATCAGAAGCATTAGCTAAGTTTCCCCTTTGGTTGGTGTAACTGCTTCCCTGAGTCCAAGGAAGTGACTGTTGGGTGCCTGGCACCCCTCTGGTACCCCTGGACACACTCTATAAGGCTCCTTCATCTGACCCTATCCCCTGACCCTGGAGTGCAATCCTGCAGTTTCCTCAGGCCCAAGCAGGCTAGTGTGATGTCTCCTGCCCTCTTCTCCAGCCTTTACTTTGGAGATCCCTCTATACCCCACAGCTCCTCTAGGCCCTCACGGCTCTTGTGACTCTGCTCTCCAACCCTTTCCTGTGGATGGAACACCCTCCTCCCGGAGCTCGGCTTTCATTCTCATCTTCTGGCCTCCAGAAAAGCCCTGGTACCAGGCCCTGAGTCTGTCCTTAAGCTTAGCCAGGCTAAGCCCTTGACCCCTGCTGAGCACAGTGATGACCCACTGAATGCCTCATGTCCTCCTCTGGTCTTCCCTGAGTCCTGGGAACACCCACAACTACAGGTTGCAGTGACATTTTTCTTACCCTCTCTCATCCATGGGAATGACATCTTCCATACTCTCTCATTCCCCTTGGAATGTCTTTTAGAAAACCTCCAGCCTCTACATCTGACACTCACCCTGGAGGGCCCTAAATGTATTCACTTTTGCAATCAAAAGTGGCCTCAATAGCCCTTAGATAATCAATCCAAATGGCCGCTTAATGGCACCCTAGATCCTAATATTATCTAGAATCTTTACAAATACTGCTAGAGATTAGGAAAATGGAAAGCGATCCCCCCATCCCCTATTTCTCTTTTCTCTGCTCCAAGCTTGTTTGTTTTTGGTTTGGTCTCCCCCCGCCCCCCCACCTGCACTATGTAAATGTGCTGTGTTTTAGGTTACTGGTGGTGGGTCTATAGTTTGTTGTAAAGTGGGAGCCCGACCTGGAGGAGCGGGGAGAGCACAGGCGTAGGAGAGCTGCGCGAGCACACATTCTTCTCTTGCTGGTGCTCCTCCCAGCTCCCTCCTGCAGTGCCCTGTGTCTAAATCCAGAGCTCAAAATTTCCTATCTCTAGCCTTCTTTGTTCTCAACGTACTGGATTCAGTTTTACACAGATTCAGATGTCCCTTAGGTACGAGTGGCATTAGACTGTTGTTTTGTGCTGTCCCACTTCAATTCACAGCTGGTTCTGGAGTTGGGGTATGGCTCCCCTCCTTTAGACCCCAACATGCTCATGTAAAAGTTTCCTCCAACATCTCTGTGTCACCTGACTGTGTGACAGAGAAAAGGGGGCAAAACAAAATAAAGGGACAACTGCTCCCGCCAGGGCCTACTGCTGCTCATCATATACTCCTTTGGGTCTCGTTACACTCTCTAAACTTCTGCTATGCTGTGCATACCTGTAATTCCAACACTTAGGAGGCAGAGGCAGGCAGATCTCTGTAAGTTTGAGGCCAGCTTGGTCTGCAAAGTGAGTCCAGGACAACCAAGGCTACACAGAGAAACCCTGTTTTCAAAAACCACAAAACAGAAACAAAAACAAAAAACAAAAGCAACACCCCCCCCCTGTAAAATGTGTAACAAATAGGTTAACTTAAAACCTGTAACGAAAGATCATGCTGAAGGTGACCCTGACCCAGAAAGACACACGTGGCACACATTTACTCATAAGTGAATTTTAGCCATATATTGTGGGAGAAACATACTTCAGTGCACAGACCCAAGGAAGAAAAGTAACAAGGAGCATCCAAGGGAGGACGCTTACATCTCACCCGGAAGGGGAAGTAGAACAGGCAGGAGTAATGGTTGAAGAGAAGGAACAAGGCGGGAGAGGGAGGGCAGACAGATGTGAGGGTGGAGTTCAGACCAAACTAACATGACCCACTTAGCTGGGGCTGGGGCTGAGGCAGTCCCTGACCAGGGCCCTGAATGAAATTACAGTAGGGAAAAATTTATAACCTGTCCTCTGGCCAGTCTCTGGAAGGCTGTCCTTAAAGAGGTAAATTGTGAAAAAATCCAAGAGGTCGCCCAGGACAAGCATGAAAACACATCTCAGTTCCTAGACTGCCTTACAAAGGCCCCCTCGTAGTGTATAGTCTGGATCCTGAGATCCCAGATGGAAACGGCTCCTTATGACCTTCCCCCGGGGTTTCCCTGACACTCAGGCCAAACCTAACCATCTAAAAGAAGAATCTCTGACTCCACAGGCAGAGGTTTGAGCCGTGGCCTTCAACATGTGCCATGGGAGAGATGAAAAAGTCCAAAACCAAAACCACCTGATTCTGCTTTCGGCTTTCAGCTGGCCTTAGCAGCTGCTCAGGCTCCTAAGGCCGAGAGCCTCCAGGTCCTTGTTTCAACTGTGGTCAGGAAGGTCAGTGGGCCCTGGTCTGCCTAAACCATTGCCAACTGTTCTGACCATACCCACGGTGCCACCAAAAGAGACACTGGGTCACTCATCACTCTCCTGTCCCTTGTGGCATGAGAACATCAAGTCCCAGTTAGCCTCCAGCTGATCTCCTAGGTCCTGCCGTGGACGACTGAAGGGGTCGGGGCCAGCCTTGACCCAGCCATCCCATCTCCAACAGGGGGCCTTGGGTAGTCCTCACAGTATCAGGGTGACCCATCTCTTTCCTCTCCTTCTCGGTCCTCTACGGTCAGAGTAGAGGGACAGCCTTACCAGCCTCACCAACCCAAACTCAGCTGTGCTGTCAACCTGTCCTCTCCCTTTGCTGGGAAGGTACCTTCTAGCTAAAACAGGAGCCTCTATTTCTTTTGTTTCCCCCCTCCCGTCTTCCTGACCCCGGAGGATCAACAGCCATCCCCCTGCCCACCTCTTCTCCTCCAAACCACACAATCCGACATACTTTTTCCTTACCAGCCTCCCAGGTGGATCCCTGGGTATGGTACATCCAACCCCCTCTAGAGCCAAGCATATTCCCTCACATCCAACTACAAAACCCTTTCATTCCCATCCAGAGCAAAAGAGGAGGCTCAGTTCTTGTTGTTTGGAATGTTTTTTTCCCACCTGTCTGTTTTCTGTGTGTAGATCAGTCTCTATTTTCTGGTGTATCTGTAATTTTTGTTGTAAATGTGGGAGCTGAGATGGAAATCGGTCAGGCTCAGTTGAATGGGTGAATGATGGTGGCCATGGCATATTTTGTTTCTGACTGGTCTTCTCTGACTATGTGAGCTTTCTGAGTTCTGTGTTCATTGGTTTTGCTTTTGCTTTCTCTGCTGTCGTGAGCTGCCACTGCTAAAGCTGTTCGGAATTTATCTGGGCTTTCTGGTCACTGGATTCAGCTTATGAAAGATAGGGTTTTAAAACAATACTTGTTAGGGCTGGAGAGATGGCTCAGAGGGTAAGAGCACTGGCTGTTCTTCCAATGGTCCTGAGTTCAATTCCCAGCAACCACATGGTGGCTCACAACCATCTATAATGAGGTAAGGTGCCCTCTTCTGGCATACAGGCACACATGCAGGCAGAATACTGTATGAATAATAAATAAATCTTTTTAAAAACCAATACTTGCTTAATGAGGTATTAAAGCTACACCTCCTTGAATTCAAATATAAGAATGTACCTCTGGCCACTGCTGAACTTAGTAAACTCTTCAAATTCCTAAAAGGCAGCAAAGTGGCCAGACCCTGCCTGAGGAAGCTCCAGCAGCCTGGCCCCTCCCCTAGACCTCTGTAACTGTAACTAAGGTCATCTCCAGCCCCTCAATAGGACCCATCTCAGATTATGCTAATTTGAGGGAAAAGTCTGGCCAAAACACCACCAATCCCTGAACAGAAGAACCACCAATCCCGGAACTCCCCAAGATCAGGACTTGAAGTCCCACCAATTATCACTATGGAAATCTCTGCCCTAGAAAGCTCTGCCCCCTAAGAAATCCTATATAAAGGCTGTGTCTGCCTGTTTTCCTGCTGCCTTCTCCCAGGAATAGAGGCAGCACTCTTAGATTCATTTCTCCAATAAATCTCTCTTAAGAGATTTATTGCCTAGTATGACTCATTGGATGAAGCAAAGAAGAAAAGAAGCAAAGAATTGAAGACATTGAGGAAGGAGCTGGGCTGAGGCTCCTGAGCTCCTCAGCGCAGCTAAGGGATACCTTCCCCCGGGAGCTGCAACACGTCTGCCGAGGAGGTGTCCTCTCAGAGCTGTGTGGTTCCGGGGCTCCTGTGTCCCAGGACACCCTTCCCTTGGGACACTGTCCCACCTCAGAGCTGTCTGGTTCCTGCCTTCTGAGTCCTAGGATACCTTTCCTCAGAGCTGTGACACTTTCATTGGGGATAACTTCTCCTTTCAGAGTTGTATGGTTCCTGGGCTCACGAGTCCCAGCATACCTTTTCTTCCAAGCAGGAAGGCCAAAAACACACTACCTTGCAAATCTCCACCCTGGAAAGTTCTGCTCCCAAGAAACATATAAACTTGTCTTCTGCTCAGTTCTCTGCTGCTTCTTGCCTGTGCAGAGGCAGCCACCCTCCTGGGTTCTTCCCTCCCAACTTCTTTTGTGAGGTTGGTTGTAAAGTGTGTCTCTGTGGTATTCCTTGGCTTCTGACTGCTAGGATACCTTTCCCCTCAGAGCTTTAATGCAGAGACAGTTTAGGAAACCAGTACTAGAGAGAGAAAAGGGTATTACCACAGTGGCAAAGAGTGAAGGAGGCCTGGCCATCAACTGCTAACTTAAAGTAGTTTAAATAGGCCACTATTCTCTTTTCTTTTGCCTTCACTTTCAGAGTAACACAATTCATTCATTCTTTCTTTCATTTTTATTTTATGTGAATGGGTATTTAGCCTGCATGTATTTGCATCATTTACATGCAGTGCCCACAGAGGCCACAAGAAGACATCAGATCCCCAAGGGCTGGTGCTACAGATGGTTGCCAGCTACTATGTGGGTGCTAGGATTTGAACTTTGACCCTTTGGAAGATTAGACAGTCCTCGTAACCACTTAGGCACCACCCCAGCCCTCAGAGTAACAAAATTCTTACACTGAGCCTTCTGAAGAATAACTAGTATAGTTTTAACTGGTTCTTAGCTTTTTCTACTTAAAACTGGTCTTTCTTGGGTTTTATATGATTGTTATCAGTACTTAAGCTGTTTCCTATATTAATATTTTTGTGATGATTGCTCCCACTTTCCTCTTTCTCTAATTTGTGACTTTAAAAACTCCTCACTGATTTTATTTCTGCTGATGTCTTAAGTGTGATTTGGAAAGGGACCAATACTCGATGCCTGTTCAAACTATCATGTTTACCCAGATTTAGTATTGAATGCTATTTCTAACTTTATTTTTAAAAATATTACTGTTATTTTATTTTAGAACAGTCAACATTTTATTTCATGTGTCTTTAAACAAATTAGCTTTGATCATTTTAAAATACACCATTCTGACATTCTTTAAAACACCCAGTAAGCAAGGTGGTGGTGCACACCTTTAATCCCAGCACTTGGAAGGCAGAGGCAAGCAGATCTCTGAGTTTGGCGACACCCTGGTCTACAGAGTGAGTTCCAGAACAGCCAAGGCCACACACAGAGAAGCCCTGTCTTGAAAAACCAACAACCAACCAACCAAACAAACAAAACCATCCAGGAAGTGAAATTATTGGGTAAATGAAAATTTTAAGCAGCTGTGATATGCAGCAAAGCCTATGCAATAATTTGACTGGAAAGAGCACAGATCAAAGCAGTGCTTCTCTGTACATAAACACAGCACTGTGAATTATGGCTTTTAGAGAGCACAGCAAAAACAATTCTTTTCCATTAGGGACAGCTGATTTATGAGATGGCTACCAAAAGAAACCGCGGCCCAGTGGATTAATGTCTTATCCAGGTATATCAACTATTGAGCATTATAGAAGCCATTTGTTATCAGTAACATTTAAAACATGAGCATTTTTACATTGTTTTAATAAATTGGTACAGATTCAGGGCTGTTTTCATTATAAGATGGTTTTTGCTTTCCTTGGGCCATACTTTCTGATATGGGTACGCAGTGGCTTGAGTAAGCGATGCTTCTCACAGGGCCGTGATCTACCCTCGGTCCCTGCTGTTTGGGGAAGGTCACGGGAAGCCAGGCAGGCAGACCCTTGCTACAGGAAGTACATCACTGGGCGCATGGCCTTAGGCCACTTCTTGCTCTTTTTTTCTGCTTCCTGTGTGTTGAACACAGTGTGATGGGTCAGCTTCCTGCTTCTGCTGCCACGTTTCCTCTACTGGCTCCCATGCCTTCCCAGCTATGGCAGACTCTGCACTCTTCCACTTCGGACCATAAGCCAAAATAAACCCTTTCTCTTCTAAAGTTGCTTTTTGTCATAGTATTTTATTACTGCAACAGAAAACTATCACAGGCTAGAAACAGTTAAAGTAAATACAAACTCCCAGTGTGTTCAAATTAATTGATTAGATGAACTATACTGCCACCCAGTAGTGCACCGTCACAAACACCTTGTGGCAACTGTAACAGTTTTCAGTAACATAAAGTTATGATTCCATACCATACTTATTAATTTATACCAAATACATTTTGGAAAAGAAGACACATGAAAAACAATTTTTCTTGGAAGAGACTATAAAATTCTTCATGAGAAACGATGCTACTACCTTTTTCTATTAATAATGACAGATGTGTTGTGTTCCCTAAATTTAAGTTGAAAATGATATAAATAAAAATGGAAATAAAACCATTTATATTAATATTAAATTTATAATTAGAACTAAGTGGTTTTGATTTTGCTATAGTATGCATTCACTTGCCTTATTAGTACCTCTATAGAGAAAAGACTGTGAAAACAAAGATTTTAAAAGCAAAGTTCTTGGGCTTGAGAGATGGCTCAGAGGTTAAGAGCACTGGCTGCTCTTCCAAAGGTCCTGAGTTCAATTCTCAGCAACCACATGGTGGCTCACAACCATCTATAATGAGATATGGTGCCCTCTTCTGGCATGCAGGCTGAATATTATATACATAATAAATAAATCTTTAAATTAAAAAAAGTTCTTTAATTTTTATTACAGAATTGTAACATTAAAAATGTTTTCCTTTTTATTTTTTTCTTTTAAAGGATCATTGGATTTTATGATTACAAAATTCATTTATGAAAATCTTGTTGCACCTTTCCAAAAAACAAAAAACAAAAACCCAAACCCACAAAACTTATTGCTCCATACAAATTTTCAGGTATCTTTTAAAAATCTGAGTAACTCTAGAGAATATTTAGTAGAAAAAAAAAAAAACAATTGTATTATGCTTGAACTGATGCAAACTGCTGCTCTGTGGCCAAAGAAAGATCTCCACAGGGAGTCCTGCTGAAGCCTTGCTCTAAGCATGCTCAGTAAGTGGTATAACTCCTACAGTGAGCAGCAGCAAGTCTCTGGCACATGAAAAAATACAGAAAGTGTAGAGCGTTCATTGCAGTAATTTTTATAATGATAAGCTGTGCACCAACAGTAGAATGGATTAGTAAATTCTAGAATATTATTACAATAAAACCTCACAGTGATTAACATAAATGAGCAGAAGCTCAAGTATTAACATCTGCCTATGAGCATCCAAACTCCTTTCTTACAATGGAGGGAGGACAGGGATAGGGTTAAAAGTATCAATTCTGGAGTCCAACTCTACTATATGCTTTCTGGACTTGGACTTTTAATCTTGGATAAAATACTTAGCCAAGAAGTGTTAGGAGAGGAAACACTTAATACTTTTAAATGACTTAAGACAGTGTGTGGCACATGATGAACACTGTGAAAGTGATTAGTAAGTAGACCTTAACCAACTAAGTTTAACTCTTCTGATTAGCAGCCACCTTTCAATAAATGATGTAAACCAATGTACTTTCTTTCCATCAAGACCTGTGTATATGCAGGCTATGTGTTGTCTGTGTCTGTGTCTGGTGTTATGTGACTGAGTGTAGAAGTACGTGCACACAGGGGAGGCGAGAGAGGACGTCAGGTGCTTTCTATTTTGCTGCCTTGAGAAAGGTCCTTTACCAAGCCAGAAGCTCACCATGTTACCTAGTCTAGCCAGTGGTCTTAGGATACATCTATCTCTGGTCCACCAATGCAGAGACTGGCAGCCATGCCTGGCTGGCTTTCTTTTATTTTTTTTTCAACATGGGTGCTAGGGACTCAAAATCAGATTGTCACATGCTTAAGCACTCTTATCCACTACGCTCTCTCCCCCAGCCTCTCCTACAGTTTTCACCTAACTTGTTTATCCCTTTATGCCCATAATAGTTTCTGTTCCAGAAGGCTTACATGCCTCCATGTCTTGTTTTCACTCTTACTATGCTTCAAGGGAGATACTGATGCTTAAATTCTAAGTTTTAAAATGTATACAAAGAAGCCAATACAGAGTACATTTCTTAAAAATCTTGAATTTCATTTCTCATCTCCTCTTTAAGAAGACAGATTATAAATTTACAGTAAAAATTGTGTATTCAACAGTCTGCATATAAACTACTAAGGCTAAAAGATTAATGAGTATTTCATCCACGATAACAGAAAGCCCCAGAGTAGTAAATTCTAGCACTACTAATTCTGGGTATAATATAAGCACATTTGTCCTAGAGATTAGTCTTAAAAGACTACTCCTACTATTTTCATGCTCTTTAAGTTCCACTCTGGGTTCCTCTGCCTTAATTGTTTTACATGGTGTGTGTGTGATTGTGCATGCACGCCATAGCTCACATATAGAGATTCTCTCTTACCATGTGGACCCCAGGGATCAAACTCGAGTTGTTAGGCTTGGAGGCCTGCACTTTCACCTGCAAGGCCACCTTGCTATCCCTTCTGTTGTTGTTTTTTTTTTTTTTAAGTTTAAAACTTAATTTTAAACTAACTTTTTATTAAATGCTTTCACTCTCCTTTTCATATGATCTTTTCCCTTCATCCTTTCTCATAAAGAATCTCCTGTAATTGCTGTAACCAAAAATGTTCATGGTATTATCCTTGAATTAGCTTCCACTCTCATACTGCATACATTAAAAAAAAAACCATTTAATTTATAAAAAAAAAATAAACCACAAACGTGCACACAGATGACCTGATACCCACTACTGCTCATTCTCTTCCATGCGCTCTTGTCTCACTATAAAACCCCAAACTCACTCCTGGTCCTCTCCAGTCTTTCTCCCTCACTGCAAGGCCTTCATTCCAGCATGTCCTCTGCTGTGAATGCTCCTTTTGTTTTAAAATCACATTTTAAATGTACATAATTGTTGTATGACTGTGTTTACTGCTGTCTTTCCCATGAAGCCATAAGCTTTCATGTGGATATTTTAAATCTGAGAACACAGAGAGAAAGAAAAACTAAGTAAGTTTGTAAAGCTGCCGGTTGAGTCTCTACAACTTAGAGAAAGCCCATTTCTGAAGCCTCAGACAATGCAATCTCTCTCCGCTCCCTTCTCCCTTTTCCAGAAATGTAAGAGAAAACACGTGAGTATTAGGAGCCCATATTCAAATAACTGAAAACTAAACCTAACACCTAAACTGCAAGGACTTAGCTCTCTGCTAAAGAACAGTTCTACCAAATTAGAAAGCAGCTGGCAGGGACCACCCAAATCATGTTAGAAACTTATCACAAGGCTAGCCAAGGTGGTGCACATTTTTAATACCGGCACTCAGGAGACAGAGGCAGGAGGATCTCTATGAGTTTGAGGTCACCTTGGTATACACAGTAACTTCCAGGCTACAAGGGTACATAACGAGACCCCATCTCAAACAAAAACAAAAACACCCAAAACACTGTTCGGGTATCTTAATCCTCATTACAGTTTAGAAGTAATTTTATTAAATACTAGAACAAAACCAAGATTAAATCACTTTATCTAATGGTTAAAATTAGTATATATTTATAAGATGTGTTTATATTGTTGATTTTTTCTTGATGCAGCTTATATATACTCTACCATATTGTTAATTGACAAAACCAGTCTGGCATGCAAAGCTCCTCTTGGTACCTAAGGAAAGCAAATACTCGTTAAAGCATAAATTATTTCTATCTAGGTATTTCTATTTCATTTTCATATATCTAAATTACAAATTACCTTTTGACACAGAGGTGTGATTACCATATATACTTAGAGGATTTAGCAATTAACTCCATTCTTTATGGATTGAAAAGTTGCAGCCATGTAACAAGGCGTGCTACCGTATGGTCACACTTAACTGTTCCCCACAACATGCACAGTAGTCCCTGGGGGTGGGGAGAGGGATAACAAGCAGGGGCCTGTCCTGTCACATAAAGAAAACATGTGACAGACATTACTGAGGTATTGTTAAAACAATATATATTTAACTTACTAAGCATGCATCCTTTCTTTGGGTAACAGTATTTTAGTGATCAAATATCCAAGAACTCAGTATGTGTAGGCACTGTATCAAATGCTGGGACTACAGCAGAGGACACGAGAGGTAAAGCCTCTACTCTCCTTTAACTTTAGATTGGGTGACTAAACAAAGTTTGTAAGTAAAAGTGAAGTCTCAGCTGAGACCACATATAAAAGGCATTTTTTTTCACTATTCTACATTGGGATAAGACCCATGACCTCATACACACTGGGCAAGTGCTCTACATACACACACACACACACACACACACACACACACACACACACACACACATATATATATATATCACTATGAAATTATTTGAGTAATTCTAATCCTTTTCCAGCGATCTTAAGTTATTATTTATATAATTCCCACATGTGGCGATCCAGACAATATCCATGTGGACTGAGAATGTCAAGTCTAGCAGACAAGTAGGAGACCCCGGGTTCCATCCTCAGCACAGCATAAAAGAGTGTGGTGGTGCATGCTTGGAACTGCAGCATTTGAGAGGTGGAGGCAGCCTCCTTAGGAGTTCAGGGTCAGCCTCAGGCATCTGAAGAATCCGAGGCTAGCCTAGGCTGCAAGTAAAGTAACTCTGTCTCAAAAATGTAGAATAAATCAATAAATATGGGCCAAAAAAATTCTCATCTCTATCACTCAAAGTCACTTCTATCCTTACCTTTTCCCTGTATCTCTGGCCTTGGACTTATAGCTATCTTCCTGCCTCCTGCTGACATTACAAACAGATGCCAAAACACCTGCTCCTACTAATTCTGTCTGCCGTGTGTCAGACCAATATCATGCTCGTTACATTCCGTATCACCAGCAACCTGACTCTGAAGCACTTCAACAACAGGTCTGACCGTGTCCTCAGTCTGCCTCATAGTAGCATGCTCCTAACCAACGCTCATTCGCGCGTTTAGTAGTTTTCCACAATGAAGTCACATCTTGCATTCACATAGCTACCATTCAAGGCCTCCTATCAACATAGCCTGTATGACAGAGCTTTAAAATACGACAAAAAGTCAACTAAATAAACAAAGAAAGAGAAGCATACCATTATAACAGAATATTTTTCTTTTCTTGATAGTGCCCCTGCTCTCCAACTGTCCCTCATAGGTGTGTGAGGATGGGTGGGTGTGGGTGTGGGTGTGTACTTGCGAGTAAGTGCAGGTGCCTGCCTGCCAAAGTGCACACATGCAGAGATCAGAGAACAGCCTTCAGGAGCTGGATCTCTCCTGCACCTGTATGAGACAGGGGACTGAACTCAGGGATGCGGGCCTTTGCACACAAGAACTTCAACTTGCTGAACCATCTTGCTGGCCTGTAATTGGAAAATTTCAAGACCTTCTTCTCAGCAAGTGACAGAAGGACAGATGCCTCGGGAACAAAATCAGATACAACTTAAGAGGTCTGGCTGATAGTATCCACCCCTTTACAACTGACTGATTTTTTTTTTTTTTTGGAACAACACACTCACAATTTTATGTACTATTTTCAGGTACATGTAGACATTTCACCAATAAGGACTAAATATTGAGAAATTAAAGTAAATTTAAGAGAATTAAACTCTGGAATATGGTAAATGCAACTGAAATAAATTAAAAAGTCAGTACATAACATTTTAAAAAATTCAAAAGCTCCAAATGTTTAATACATTCTAACAAAAATGGAGTTTGAAAAAATTAAAATAATAAAAAATGATAATGAAAAATCCAAACAACATATGTCAAAAATTAATGCAGGGGATGTCACTGCCTTAAATTATTATTTTAAGCAAAAGCAGATTTTTTTAAGTTTTACTCATAAAAATCTAAAAACAAAAGCAAAAAGATGAAAGGAACCAAAGAAGAAAATAACTAAAATCAGAAACCAATTCAAAGAATCAAACAACAAAGATGATAACAAAGCAGCAGTTAAAAGATGACCAAGTTAGCATGGGCAACTTACTGCCTGCGGTCGACATGGCACACTTAGGCACCAGTGCTGTCCACCCTTCATCGTTAGGCTCCTAATCTCTACCCGGGGCCAGGGAACACCTGGACCACTATGTGTGTGTGTGGTTTCCTCTCGTCTAGCAGGAACATCCCTGAAAGGGGAACCGTCCATTCATCAACACAACACCCACAAGAGTGCAGATGAGTAAACAGTGTGAGAGCTAAGGAAGCCATCTCCTCCCCTGTAAAGAGCAATTTTCTACATGTGCCAAAATCAGGTTTTTATTTTTTTTTTTTTTTTCTTTTTTTTTTTTTTTTTATTAATTGATTCTTGTTACATCTCAATGTTTATCCCATCCCTTGTATCTCCCATTCCTCCCCCCCCATTTTTCCCATTATTCCCCTCCCCTATGGACTGTTCCTGAGGGGGATTACGTCCCCCTATATATTCTCATAGGGTATCAAGTCTCTTCTTGGCTACTTGCTGTCCTTCCTCTGAGTGCCACCAGGTCTCCCCCTCCAGGGGACATGGTCAAATGTGAGGCACCAGAGTATGTGAGAAAGTCGTATCACACTCTCCACTCAACTGTGGAGAATATTCTGACCATTGGCTAGATCTGGGAAGGGGTTTAAAGTTTACCTCCTGTATTGTCCTTGGCTGGTGCCTTAGTTTGAGCGGGACCCCTGGGCCCAAATCTGCCTATCATATTGCTCTACTTGTAGATTTCTAGGACCCTCTGGATCCTTTTATTTTGCTGTTCTCCCATGCGTCTCTCATTTAGAGTCCCAATAGGATGCCTTCCCCTCTGTCCCAGTTTCCTGGTAAGTGAAGGCTTTCGTGGGACATGCCCCTTGGGCTAGTATGCAGATATAAGTGAGTATATACCATTTGATTCTTCTTCTGCTTCTGGGTTAACTCACTCATTATGATCATTTCTAGCTCAATCCATTTATCCACAAATTTTCGGGAATTCCTGTTTAATAGCTGAGTAGTATTCCCATAGTGTATATGTACCACAGTTTCTTTATCCACTCTTCTACTGAGGGACACTTAGGCTGTTTCCATGTTCTGGCTATTATGAATAAGGCTGCTATGAACATGGTTGAGCAAATTTCTTGTTGTGTGCTGGAGCATCTTCTGGGTATATTCCAAGGAGTGGAATAGCTGGGTCTTGAGGAAGCCCTATTCCCATTTTTCTGAGATAGCACCAGATAGATTTCCAAAGTGGCTGTACTAGTTTGCATTCCCACCAGCAATGAAGGAGTGTTCCTCTTCTCCCCACATCCTCGCCAGCAATGTGGTGTCGCTTGAATTTTTGATCTTAGCCATTCTGATGGGTGTAAGATGGAATCTCAGAGTTGTTTTGATTTGCATTTCCCTGATGACTAAGGAGGTTGAGCATTTCTTTAAGTGTTTCTTCTCAGCCATTTGATACTCCTCTGTTGAGAATTCTCTGTTTAGTTCTTCCAAGCCCCATTTCTCAATTGGGTTATTCGGTTTGGTGGTGTTTAATTTCTTGAGTTCTTATATATTTTGGATATTAGACCTTTGTCAGATGTAGGGTTGGTGAAGATTTTTTCCCAGTCTGTAGGCTGTCGCTTTGTTCTCTTGACAGTGTCTCCTGCCTTACAGAAGCTTCTCAGCCTCATGAGGTCCATTTATTAATGGTTGACATTAAGGCCTGGGCCATTGGTGTTCTGTTCAGAAGTTGTCTCCTGTGCCAATATGTTCCAGGCTCTTTCCCACTTTTTCTTCTAAGTGAGTTAGTGTCTCTGGTTTTATGTGAGGTCTTTAATCCACTTGGATTTGAGTTTTGTGCAAGGTGACAAATATGGGTCCAGTTTCATTTTTTTACACATAGACCTCCAGTTAGACCAGCACCATTTGTTGAAGATGCTATCCTTTTCCATTGAATGGATTTTGGCTTCTTTGTCAAAATCAAGTGACCATATGTGTGTGGATTCATATCTGGGTCTTCGATTCGATTCCACTGATCAACCAGCCTGTTGCTGTGCCAGTACCATGCTGTTTTAAGTACTATGCTTTATAGTACAGTTTGAGATCAGGTATGGAGATTCCTCCGGAGCATCTTTTATTGTACAAGATTGTTTTAGCTATTCTGGGTTTTTTGTTTTTCCATATGAAGTTCAGAATTGAACTTTCAATGTCTTTAAAAAATTGTGTAGTTATTTGATAGGATTGCATTGAATCTATAGATTGCTTTTGGTAGGATGGCCATTTTTACTATGTTAATTCTCCCGATCCATGAGCAAGGAAGATCACGCCATCTTCTCAGGTCATCTTCAATCTCTTTCTTCAGAGTTTTGAAATTTTTTTCATACAAGTCCTTCACTTGCTTAGTTAGGGTAACTCCTAGATATTTTATATGCTTGTGGCTAATGTGAAGGGTGTGGTTTTCCTAATTTCTTCCTCTGCAAGCTTGTCATTTGTGTATAGGAAGGCTACAGACTTTTTTGAGTTAATTTTGTATCCACCAGCCAATTTGCTGAAGGTGTTTATCAGCTTTAGGAGTTCTCTGGTGAGTTTTGAGGGTCACTTATGTACACTATCATATCATCTGCAAAGAGGGATAATTTGACTTCCTCCTTTCCCATTTGGATCCCCTTGATCTCCTTTGTTGTCTTATTGCTCTGGCTAGAACTTCGAGTACTATATTGAAGAGATATGGAGAGAGTGGGCAGCCTTGCCTTGTTCCCGATTTGAGAGGAATTCCTTGAGTATCTCACCATTTACTTTGATTTTGGCTATTGGCTTGCTGTATATAGCCTTTATTATGTTGAGGAAAGTGCCTTGTATCCCCGATCTCTCTAAAAACTTTAAACATGAATGGGTGTTGAATTTTATCAAATGCTTTCTCTGCATCCAAGGAGATGATCATGTGGTTTTTTAATTTTCAGTTTGTTTATATGATGGATTACATTGAGGATTTCCGTATATTAAACCATCCCTGCATGCCTGGAATGAAGCCTACTTGGTCATGATGAATGATATCTTTGATGTGCTCCTGTATTCGTTTTGCAAGTATTTTATTTAGTATTTTTGCATCTATGTTCATAAGAGAAATTGGTCTGAAATTCTCTTTCTTTGTTGAGTCTTTGTGAGGTTTAGGTATCAATGAGACTATGGCCTCATAGAATGAATTTGGTAATTTTCCATCCATTCTATCTTTTGGAGTAGCTTGAAGAGTATCGGTATTAGCTCGCCCTTAAAGGTCTGGTAGAATTCTGCACTGAAACCATCTGGCCCTGGGCTTTTTTGGTTGGGAGACCATCGATGATTGCTTCTATTTCTGTCGGGGAAATGGGACTATTTAAACTTGTTTATCTGTTCTTCACTCAACTTTGGCAAGTGAACTTGATCAAGAAAATCGTCCATTTCCCTTAGATTTTCAAATTTTGTGGCGTATATGCCTTCAAAGTAGGATCTTATGATTCTTTGAATTTCTTCAGTGTCTGTTGTTATTGTCTCCCTTTTCATTTCTGATTTTGTTGATTTCAATACTGTCTCTCTGCCTTTTAGTTAGTTTGGCTAATGGTCTGTCTATCTTGTTGATTTTCTCAAAGAACCAGCTTCTTGGTTTTTGTTATTTCTTTTGGAACTGTTTTCTTAGTTTCTAATTTGTTAATTTCAGCCCCTGAGTTTGATAATTTCCAGGCGTCTACTCCTCTTGGGTGTTCTGCTCTTTTTTTTCTAGGGCTTCCAGTTGTGTTGTTAAGATGCTTATGTGCGATGTTTCCAATTTCTTTTAAAGGCACTTAGTGCTATGAATTTTCCTCCTTAGCACTGCTTTCAATGTATCCCACAAATTTGGGTATGTTGTTTCTTCATTTTCATTGAATTTCAGAAACTCCTTTGATTTCTTTTCTTTATTTCTTCCCTGACCCCAGGTGTCATTTAGCAGAGAGTTGTTTAGTTTCCACAAACGTGTAGGCTTTTTGTTATTTCTGTTGTTGTTGAATTGCAGCCTAAGAGCATGGTGATCTGATAGGATACAAGGTATTATTTCAATCCTCTTGTATCTGTTGAGGCTTGCTTTGTGACCTACGATGTGATCAATTTTGGAGAAGGTTCCATGGTGTGCAGAGAAGAAGGTGTATTCTTTCTTGTTTGGGTGAAAGGTTCTATAGATATCTGTTAGATCCATTTGATCCATGGCATTGGTTAATGATGTTATTTCTCGGCTTAGTTTCTGTTTCAATGACTTATCCTTCAGTGAGAGTGGGGTGTTGAAGTCTCCCACTATTATTGTGTGGGGATCGATGTGTGGTTTAAGCTTTTTTAGGAGATCTTTTACATATGTGGGTGCCCTTGTATTGGGAGCATAGATGTTCAGAATTGTGATGTCATCTTGGTTGACTTTACCTTTGATAAGTATGAAGTGTCCTTCCTCATCCCTTTTGATTAATTTTGGTTGAAAGTCTATTTTGTTCGATACTAAAATGGCTACACCTGCTTGCTTCTTGTGACCATTTGCTTGAATATTTTTTTCCAACCTTTTTACCCTGAGGTAATGCCTTTCATTATGGGTGAGATGTGTTTCTTGGATGCAGAAGAATGTTGGTCTTGTTTATGTACCCATTCGGTTAGTCTGTGTCTTTTTATTGGAGAATTGAGGCCATTGATGTTGAGAGATATTAATGACCAGTGACTGTTAAGAGTCTTAATTTTGATGTTGTTTCCAGTCGAGCGTTTGTGTAGTTGTGTTTTTACCATGGGATAGTTATCTATTTCCTGGGTAGTTTTGGTTGTAGCTTGACCCTTTGGGATGGAGTTTTCCTTCTAGTACCTTCTGTAAAGCTGGGTTTGTGGATAGGTACTGTTTGAATTTGTTTTTGTCATGGAATATTTTGTTTTCTCCATCAATGGTTATTGATAATTTTGCTGGGTAAAGTAGTCTGGCCTGGCATCTGTGTTCTCTTAGGGTTTGCAGGATCTCTGTCCAGGACCTTCTGGCTTTTATGGTCTCTGCTGAGAAGTCAGGTGTAATTCTGATAGGTTTACCATTAAATGTTATTTGGCCCTTTTCCCTTGCAGCTTTTAATATTTTTCTTTGTTCTGCATGTTTTTGTTTTTGATTATTATGTGGCGGGCAGTTTTTCTTTTCTGGTCAATTCTATTTGGTGTTCTGTAGGCCTCTTGTATGTTTATAGGCATCTCTTTCTTTAGATTGGGGAAATTTTCTTCTATGATTTTGTTGAGAATAGTTTCTGGGCCCTGGAGTCTGATGTCTTCTCTTTCTTCAATGCCTATTATCCGCAAATTTCTTCTTTTTCATGGTGTCCTTAATTTCTTGGATGTTTTGTGTCAGGAGTTTTCCAGATTTGGCATTTTCTTTAATGGTTGATTCAATATCTGTGATTGTATCTTCTAGCCCTGAGATTAGTTCTTCCATCTCTTGGATTCTGTTAGAAAAGCTCACCTCTGTGTTGCTCGCCTTCTTCTCTGAGGTCTCACGTTCTCGTTTTTCTTCTGTCTGTGTGTTTATCATTGAATCCATTTTCATTTTCAGATCTTGAACTGATTTTTTGATTTCTTTCATCTGATTTTTTGTATATTCCTGAGTTTCTTCCATTGCCTCTTTATAGGTCTTCAGAGCTTGAACCGTTTTAGCTATTTCTTTCATCTGGTTGTTTGCATTTTCCTGCAATTTTTCCAGTTCCACTCTATGTGCTTCTTTTATGTCTCTCACCTGTTTGTCTGCGTCTTCCTGCATTTGATTACGAATTTTATTTGTTTCCTCCATTATCATCCTCATTACTAAGGATTTGAGATCATTTTCTTGTATTTCCGTTGTATTTGAGTTCTCTGGGTGGTTTTCTTTGGGATAGCTGGAAACTGGAGACGCCATGTTGTTTTGGGGTTTTTTGCGTATGCTTTTTCGTTGTCCTTTAGACATCTTGCCGTCTTTGTTTTTGTTGGGTAGCTTCCAGAGTTGAATGGAGGGTGTCTGATGATAGATTCACTTGTTTTCTTACGATTTCCCTAGGCTGCGAGCTCAAAGCTTCACTGGTGTGGATGTTAGGAGGTTAGCCCTGTTGTTCTGGTCTCTCACAGCCAGTGATCCTCAGTCCCTCTCTGCTGTGGATCCTGCAATTGTTCTGGGTCTCTGAATGAGCGTTGGTCAGGCCAAGGTATCCACAGCCTTCTGTGTTCCCTGCCAAGTCCAGCCAGGAGCACTGGGACCGAACCACGGGCAGAACTCAGCTAGATTCTCAGGGCCAGAACCGTCTGCCAAGCTCAGCTAGGGATTTTGGGCCCAAAATGCACACAGGGCCCAGCCAGAATTTTTGGGCTGGGACTACGCACCAAGCTCCACTAGTGCCTTTTGGCCCAAAGTGCGTGCTGTGGTCAGTTATTGACTCAGGGCCCGAACTGACCACCAATCTCAGCCAGGAATTCTGGATTCAAACTGTACACTGTGTCCAACCAGAGTCTTAGAGCTGGTGGAACCGAGAGCTCTGTCCAGCCTGTGCCACAGCAGGAGAACTGCGGCTGCTCTGAATTAGCGCCAGTAGTGGAACAAGTGCTCCACCCGGACTGTGTCACCGCAGGGAGCTGCCGCTGAGCTGAGGTGGTGCCTAGGATGGAACCGCGCACGTCACCAAGCCTGCGCCACAGCAGGAGAACTGCGGCTGCTCTGAGTTAGCGCCAGTGGTGGGACAAGTGCTCCGCCCAGACTGTGTCCCCGCAGGGGAGCTGCCGCTGAGCTGAGGTGGTGCCTAGGATGGAACCGAGCACGTCACCAAGCCTGCGCCACAGCAGGAGAACTGTGGCTGCTCTGAGTTAGCGCCAGTGGTGGAAACAAGTGCTCCGCCCGGACTGTGTCCCCGCAGGGGAGCTGCCGCTGAGCTGAGGTGGTGCCTAGGATGGAACCGAGCACGTCACCAAGCCTGCGCCACAGCAGGAGAACTGCGGCTACTCTGAGTTAGCGCCAGTGGTGGAACAAGTGCTCCGCCCGGACTGTGTCACCGCAGGGGAGCTGCCGCTGAGCTGAGGTGGTGCCTAGGATGGAACCGAGCACGTCACCAAGCCTGCGCCACAGCAGGAGAACTGCGGCTGCTCTGAGTTAGCGCCAGTGGTGGGACAAGTGCTCCGCCCAGACTGTGTCCCCGCAGGGGAGCTGCCGCTGAGCTGAGGTGGTGCCTAGGATGGAACCGAGCACGTCACCAAGCCTGCGCCACAGCAGGAGAACTGCGGCTGCTCTGAGTTAGCGCCTGTGGTGAAACCAAGTGCTCTGCCCAGACTGTGTCACCGCAGGGAGCTGCCGCTGAGCTGAGGTAGTGCCTAGTGTGGAGCAGCGTGCTCAACTACGCCTGCGCCACAGCAGGGGAGCTATGGCCACGCTGAGTTAGTGCCTCAGGCAGAATTGTTTGCTGGGCCGGGCCAATACCCGGGACTCTGGGGCCGAACTGTCCGCCGAGTCCAATCTGGGTCCAAAGGCTCCACGCGACCCAAATCCTGCCCCGAGTCCCCTCTCCCGCAGCAATTCCCACCAGCCACCACACCAATCGCCTCCACCGGAAGGCTATGAGCTGCAAACCTCAGCCGCCGCTGCTGGTGCCGCTGGTGCTGCCGCCTCTGCCGCTGCCGCTCCGATCAGAGAAAAACCACGCTCCTCCCGTGTGCAGGGGCACGCAGGTCCTCCGCACCCTGGTCCCTCCGAACCGTGGAGCACTCCCGCTGCCGTGATGTTCGGACCTCGGTGTTCCTGGCTCAGAAATCTGTGCAATTCCCTGAATTGTTCACTGGAGCCTCCAAACGCGGTCCACACTGCTCGCCGCCATCTTGGATCCCCAAAATCAGGTTTTTAAATGCAGCCTTCAAGCAGGACAACTCATAGTAATAATTCTTTCCAAACCATTATTTAGGTTAGATAGATAGAAACTGTAGCACTACAAAGAAAAACAAGGTCTCATTTACCTACCCAGAAGAAAGATGATACTGTGTGTTAAAACCAGCACTTTTTCTCAAGCATCATGCAATTATAGCTTCCTACAAACCAGAGATATATTTTCCCACTAATCCATCATCTACATCTTAATATATCTTAATATATATATCTTAATATATCTTAATATAATTACTTAGAAAAGTCATATATAGTGATATCGGAATGGTTAAATGGCAAATCCTGTTATCTTTTCTCTAAATGTTACCCTGTAGGTGTAAAGACATCTCCTTCAGTGGGTTCCTAGTGTAAATAATTCTTTCAAAATGAAACCCATCATAGCTTAAATTTTGTATAAAAACAAAAATGTAATATGTGCAAGACAAGTAAATGAACAGAGCTCTCTGAAAACATACAGAATGGAGGCTGGAGACATGGCTCAGCAGCTAAGAACAATCGCTCAGGGTCAAGTCCCAGCACCCACATGATGGCTAAAAGTCATCCATAGTTCCAGGTCAAGAGATCCAAACACCCTACCCTCTCTTCTTGCTTCCTACATGCACATGGTACATGTAAGTTCAGGCAAACATTCATACAAATAAAATAAAAATAAATGTTTAAAAACAAAAATGTACAATAAAACAAGAACTAAATGTTCCAGTGTTATTAATACCCACGAACACATTTCCTGTTAAAACCTTGAACAAGATATTTGTTGTATAAGCTAAATGAACTAAATTAATAAAATTTGCTACACATACATACACACACATACACAAGCACATGCATGCACACAGTGGTTAAGTGGAATTGCTCTAATAGGGAAGGCAAGGCCTGGAGTGATGCTCAGCACTTAATAGCATGTACTTCTCTTCCAGAGGACCCAAGTGAGGTTCCAGCACCCACATTAGGTAGCTGACAACCATCTGTAACTCCAGGCTCTGGGGTACCCAACACCTTAACTCATGTGTGTAAATACATATCCACAATTTAAAATAATAAAAATAAATATTAAAACACCTTAAAAAGGAAAATAGTTCTGAGTAGATCTGAGCTCTGGATCTGGAACTCCATGATTCTTTAACTCTATTCTGTGCTGAGTTCACAAGCTAGATCTCTGGTAAGCTAACTCTTGAAATGAGAGCAGGTGGAAGATCAGAGGGGTACTAAAGTCAGTATTAATGGATCAAGGAAAAGTCATCACTAGCATTACCGTTAAATTTGAAAGTACATTGCTTTACCGATTTTGAGTCTAAGGTCATATTAATACTTGGAAAAGGTAAAAACAAACAACAAACAAACAGACATACAAAAACACTCAACAGTTTGGAAAGTCATTCTTTTTCAAGAAGGCTTACCATATAACTTTAAGCCTAGAATACACTCAAATGAATACTTGACAGGAATAAATTTAGGACATCATTAGAAAGGAACTGCTACTTAAGACTCAATTGGCTTATTTGAATGATGCTTAAGTTGGTATAACTAAACAATTAATAGGGACAAATAATTTATTAAAGACTCTTGTTAAACACCGGCCATAGAGCAGTTTAAAACACATGTCTAAATCCTACTCGGATTTAAGTTCACTCAAACAGTTGATGTAATGTAAGTAACATCAAATTCTTAATCACAAATGAAAAGACAGAAAAAAAAAATCTGTTTTGCTATTTGACCATCTGGAATATACTACAAATTCCCTGAAAGCATGACAAATTTGCAAGTATAATTATATTCTGGGTATACTTGCATGACATGCTTCAATAAATACACTCGTGACAAGATCTGTTGATAAAAGAACTGACATGAAAATAGATGGAGTTTCATTATTTGGCTATTTGTTCTTACTAAATTCTTAAGAAAACCAAGAAATTGTCCATAGAATAGAGGAGGCATAAGAAAAGCAAGAAGCCTGGTGTGGTGGTGCACACCTGTAATCGCAGCACTCAGGGAGGCTGAGGCAGGTGGATCTCTGTGAGTTTGAGGCCAGCCTGGTCCACAAAGTGAGTCCAGGACAGGGAAGGCTACACAGAGAAACCCTGTCTCAAAGGAGAAAGAAAGAAAGAAAGAAAGAAAGAAAGAAAGAAAGAAAGAAAGAAAGAGGAAAGGAAAAGAAAAGAAAAGAAAACCAACAAGTACCCCACTATGGGCACAGTCACGACACATAGGGAGGCAGAACAGAAGTGTGATTTCCTCCCTCTCTCTTCCTTCCTTCACTGCTGTCCTCCACCCCTCTCCAAATCTGGCCTACCTCTGTGCTCTGGTAAAAACTGACTTAAGTACTGGGGATGTGCCTCAATTATATCACACTTGCTGGCTATGTGCGAGGCTTTGAGTTAAAACACCAGCACAAGTACTACAGAAGAGAAAAATTTATTTGTTAAGATTGGAATATATGAACTCCTAGCTAAAGTCCAGCTGGCTGGAAGTCTGGACAGCAAGGACAAACACTCATGCTCCCTCTCGATGCCTTGGGTGATTAACTATGAAGCAACTTAACTGGAAAGTTAAGCAGAGGAAGAACTCCACCAGCCATGATTTCTAAACATGGGCCTGGCAGCTGAGCAATGCCAAGTTGTGATCACAGAACAACCCAGATACAATGAGCAACAATAGCTGGGTGAACAAGACATTGGACATCAAGAACTGGGAAGAAAAAAAGAAGTTATCTGCCAGCATGTGCAAACTACAAATGCTATTTATGTTTATTGCATACTGTTAGAGCATGCAGGTAAATGGAGAGGACTAAATAAAATCATATTCACTACCTAGAATTAACCAAGTATCTGCACTGTTCTAGATAAAGATGGTCTAGATATACAGACAAATACAGTAGTTTTAATGATTATAAAACTATGGTGCACATATTAATGAAATTATGTATAGGGCTCAGTTTTGCTCCATTTTGTTTTAACTTTATGGGGCTAGAGAGTTGACTGAGCAGTTAAGAGCACTTGTTACTCTTGCAGAAGACCCACATTCATTTCCCAAAGCCAATTTGGTGGCTCACAACCATCTATAACTCTAGTGCCAGGGCATCTGATACCTCTTCTGACCTCTGTGGGTACCAGGCACACAAGTGGGGCACATACCTGCAGACAAAACACTCATCCATATAAAATAAAATAAAATAAATCTTTTTTAAAAACCCAACAACATTGTGATAAGGCATCTTCTGGCTGAAACTGTTTACACTCCTGGAAATACCAAGGTTCCTGGCATGGGAGGCTCATTAATGTCAGTTAGCCAAGCTTGGGCATATGGCAGATAACAGATGTCTGAGGGAAGGCTAATGAATTCAATTATGTACACATTAATTATGAGGTGGCAACAGGACATCTAAGGAGATATGTGTGGCCAACTTATAAGAAAGGGGATTTACACACTAACACTGAAGGGATCACTAACACTGAAGCTGCCGTGTAGTACACGAGACAACCAAGGAAGAGCGCAAAGAAAGGAGAATGCATTTCCTGTACTCCAGAAACGCTGCGACACTTGTAGGGAAAGACAACACAAGCTGGAAGAACAAGCAAATTCTTCATTCTTTCTTTTCTCATCCTGTTTAGATATAAGTTGCTGTCTCTGTAAGGTTTTAAACATGCTATTTTACTGGGGAAAAGTATTAAAGAAAGATGGAAAGGAATCTTAACATATGCATGTGTACACAGCAGTAAACTATACATATGCATGTGTACACAGGAGTAAACTATACACATGCATGTGTACACAGGAGTAAACTATACACATGCATGTGTACACAGCAGTAAACTATACATATGCATGTGTACACAGGAGTAAACTATACACATGCATGTGTACACAGGAGTAAACTACACCAGATCAAACCATGTCCAGAGACACTTAAGTGATTTCATCACCTGTGAAGCAGGGGAGCGAGGGGAACGTGAAGCAGCGTGATTCACCCAGTGAATGACTGGCCGCCGTCACCCTCTAAAGATAGCTTACTTTTCTTTCTTACCCTCTTCCCCTGAGACATATAATACAATACCCCAACAAGACGCATGCAGATTCCAAAAGACGGCATTTAACAGAAAAATGCAATGTTTATGTAAATAGTCATTTTCACTTTCTTTAGAAAACTGCTTTCATATAGTCCAAGCCTAAAGTCAAGCTCTTAATACTCCAACACAACCTGATAAAAATGTGCTTTTCCAGAGTCGCTGATGTTTCACAGTAGATAACTGTGACATCTTTCTTTTTTTTTAATTTTTTATTAATTTATTCTAGTTACATCTCAATGGTTATCCCATCCCTTGCATCCTCCCATTCTTCCCTCCCTCCCATTTTCCCCTTATTCCCCTCCCCTATGACTGTTCCTGAGGGGGATTTCCTCCTCCTGTATATGCTCATAGGGTATCAAGTCTCTTCTTGGTAACCTGCTATCCTTCCTAAAGTAGAAGGATCCAGAGGGTTCTAGAAACCTACAAGTAGAACACTATGATAGGCAGATTTGGGCCCAGGGGTCCCATTCAAACTAAGGCACCAGCCAAGGACAATACAGGTGGTAAACTTTAAACCCCTACCCAGATCTAGCCAATGGACAGAACATTCTCCACAGTTGAGTGGAGAGTGGGGTATGACTTTCACACGAACTCTGCTGCCTCATATTTGCGACATCTTTCAATAATGAAAAATGTTTCCCAGTTTTGGTTTTGCTTCGCTCTGGATTCACTCCCTAACCTCACATTCTCACCCTTCCTCAGGAAAGTGACTCCTCGTCTAGCACCGCTGGATGATTAGCCCTCTGATGTGTCCCCACAGCACAGTCTGGAGTGGTGGCGCATACCAGTAATCCCAGCACTTGGGAGGCAGAGGCAGGTGGATCACTGTGAGTTTGAGACCAGCCTGGTCTACACAGCGAGTCCAAAACAGCCAAGGCTACAGGGAGAAACTCCATCTTGAAAAACAAAAACAAACAGAAAAGCATCTAGTAACGTAATTGTCTATGTGGTCTTCTAAATGTGGCTGAAGCTTAGAACAGTCCCTAGAACCAAGCAGATTCCAGAAGCACCAGCATCAGCCTTCAGCGGCACACCGACCAGGGGGCCATGACTACCAGGCCAGGGCTCCTTCTGCTCCCTAACGGTTACTACACCGTGCTACATGCAAGTCAGACACTAACAACCTACAATATTCCCAGACATGTATTCAGGTTCTATTCAGTTGTGTTTCTTCAAACCCCCCCCCAAAAAAAATTATAAGTAAAAATAATTATCCTCCTTTACTAATGAAAGGATCAGCTCAGAAAAGACAGATTTACACCCAAACCGACTTATGCGTTGCAACCATCTCTCTCTCCACTGTCACTCTGCTTTCCCACTGTCTGCACTGCATTGACGTGAACATGTACGTAATGACTCAGGTTTCTTTTCTTTGCTGCATTCTACAGTGTTAGAGAGCAATACAATAAATTTGTGAATTATCTGTAAAGCACAGAGATAAGAGTGAAGATTACTTGCTCTGGAATCTGAAGACAGTTCAGTACAATTCTGCCACCTGCTAACGAGGTGATTTGGGGTAATTTGTTTCCTCTGTGCTGGTTTATAAAGTTGGATAGTGGTAGCTACAGAGTAATCTGAGGGATAAAGACATATACATGAAGAACTTGGAATCAACTTCTTAATTCCAGAATTTAGTACTAATAATAAGAATACTAATAGTTAGGACTAACGTGTATGTATCATCTGTGCTGCCTGCTTTAGTTTGCTTTCTGCTGTTATAATAAAACAATGACCAAAACTAACATGGGGAGGAAAGAATTGATCTTGGCTTATAGGTTGTTAAATAGCATTGGGAGAAGGAAAGGCAGGAACTGAAGGTGGGAGTATGGAGGCAGGAACTGAAGCAGAGACCATGGAAGAATGCTGTTTACTGGCTCATGCTCATCAGCTACCTTATACCTCCCAGGACCAGGGGTGGCATTGCCCACAGTGGTCTGCAGGGCTGGGGGTAAGACAGAGACCCACAGGCAGACAGGCAGACCGACAGGCAGGCAGGCAGGCAGACAGACAGATAGAGAATGGATTTTCATTTTCTACAGTATGCAGAGTTTAAACTCTTAGAGCAACTATAGAAGACCCAAAAGATAGATCCTTGAGTCCTTCAACTGGCTCAATCATTTTAAAAATATTTGAGAACTGGTATTGATTTCAATGTTACTATTTTTTAAGGACTTGGGAAAGCATTGAGATAACAGATAACTAAAATTATATGATATATATCATTACAGTTATAAGCTTAGGCTTCTGTTCATGGAAAAGGGACATATAACTGAGGGTCCCACACCAATGGAATCCACTTTCTTATAGTTCTTTCTAGAACATTGTTCATCATATACCGACCCTTGGAAACAAATTGCATACACTTGATGTATAAAGTAAAATACAAATGAAAGCACAGTATGTAAAACTATAAGTAGAATATTGTGACTATTTCTTCTGGGCTATTTCTTTGCATGAGCTGAAGTGGCTGAAGAATTGTCAAGTAGGACTTAGGATGCTGAAGACTCCTGTTCTAGCTGCAAACACTAACCGATTAACTGAGACTGAGAACACACGCAAGCTCTCAGCTAATGTTTGCAGCATGCATGTAAGATGAGTATTATAAAATGGCAACAACATTTAGTTCCATGAAATATCACATTCAACAAAAAGTCCTTATTTCAAAATCATTCTAAGTATGAACAATGATTAAAATTCAAGTTCATTTAAGATTCCTTTGAGTCAATTTACTATATTTTAACTTATGACTATATTCTCATATATCACCAGATGTAAAAATCCAGGATGTAAGCTCACAATATAAAATATAATCTCCAAATCAAAACATTAAAAGACTAACAGGCTATTAACGTCAACAATTAATAAATGGGACCTTATGAGGCTGAGAAGTTTCTGTAAGGCAGGTGACACTGTCAAGAGAACAAAGCGACAGCCTACAGACTGGGAAAAGATGTCCACCAACCCTTCATCTGACAAAGGTCTAATATCCAAAATATATAAAGAACTCAAGAAATTAAGCACCACCAAACCAAATAACCCAATAGAGAAATGGGGCTCAGAACTAAACAGAGAATTCTCAACAGAGGAATATCAAATGGCTGAGAAACACTTAAAGAAATGCTCGGCCTCATTAGTCATCAGAGGAATGCAAATCAAAACGACACTGAGATTCCATCTTACACCCATCAGAATGGCTAAGATCAATAACTCAACTGACACCACATGCTGGCGAGGATGTGGAGAGAGAGGAACACTCCTTCATTGCTGGTGGGAATGCAAACTAGTACAACCACTTTGGAAATCTATCTGGCGCTTTCTCAGAAAAATGGGAATAGGGCTTCCTCAAGACCCAGCTATTCCACTCCTTGGAATATACCCAGAAGATGCACTACCACACAACAGGGACATATGCTCAACCATGTTCATAGCTGCCTTATTCATAATAGCCAGAACCTGGAAACAGCCTAAGTGTCCCTCAGTAGAAGAATGGATAAAGAAACTGTGGTACATTTACACTATGGAATACTACTCAGCTATTAAAAACAAGAAATTTCTGAAATTTGTGGACAAATGGATTGAACTAGAAATTATCACAATGAGTGAGTTCACCCAGAAACAAAAAGAGTTAAATGGTATATACTCACTTATATGGAGACACTAGTCCAAGGGGTACATCCCCATGGAAAACGTTACCTACCAGGAAAGTGGGTCAGAGGGGAGGGCATCCTATTGAGACTTTAGGTGTGAGAAGCCTGGGAGAATGAGGAAATAGAAGGATCCAGAGGGTCCTGGAAAACTACAGGCGGGTCTGGGCCTTGGGGTCCTCCTCAAATTATGACACCAGTCAAGGAAAATATAGGCAGTAAACTTCGAACCCCTACCCAGACTAGCCGATAAACAGGACATTCTCCACCGTTAAGTGGAGAAGGAGATCTGACTTTCACACAAACTCTGATGCCCCATATTTGACCATGTCCCTTGGATGGAGATGCCTGGTGGCACTCAGAGGAAGGATAATAGGTCATCAAGAAGAGACTCGATACCCTATGAGCATATACAGGGGGAGGAGGTCTCCCTCAGTCACAGACATAGGGGAGGGGAATGGGGGGGAAGCGGGAGGGAGGGAGGAATGGGAGAATACAAGGGATGGGCTAACAACTGAGATGTAATTTGAATAAATTAATAATTAAAAAAGGAAAAAAAAAAAAGACTAACAGGCTAAACTTAAGAGTTCAACTTAAATCAGAAAGTAGTCAACGGCAACCAAACCAAAATGTTTAGTAACCACTGGCCTTGCATTTCATGAGATTTCCTAGTTTACCGAAAGTCTGTGGGTTCACGACGTTTGTTATAAAAGTTGCTCTAGAGTACAGTGTTTGCTTATCATTTTGTACAAAACTTCCTTTTGTGTGAGTGCACAGTATATGCTGTGCTGGGAACAAACACAGGAGGCAGAAGGAGCTATGTAAGCGCTCTACCACTGAACTACATGCCCAGATACACAGTCCTTATCAGCCAGTAAGACCAACATAGGAACTGCACGCACATAGTCAGTATTTGTTAAGGGAGTCGGTGAAATGCTCGCACACCTGAATTCCTTATGTGTAAATGAAATCTCACAACCATGTTTTTAAAAACTTCCTTCAGCATGGACACCGCCCACACACAGGGGCCTCCACATGCCCATCCTCTAGGACACATCATACCATTCTGTCACTTTATGACATAATTGGGGCAAGATTAGAGACTCTACTGTGCCCAGCAACACTTTGTATTCAGATACCGACAACTTCTTACGATGCTAAAAGTTCAATAATACCTCTGCAGGGCTTGGAAGGGTAAAAAGACACTAATATAATCAACCAGGATGTTACAGGTTACTGCTATTAGTGGGTTCCCTAATAAGTAATAATTTAACAATGATTAAGTCTCAATATATTTAACTTACAGGAATCTCCATCTCCTCAAATGTGAAAATGGAGGTAGGCTGCTCTAAATTCTATGATTATATGACTTTAGAAAAAGAAAACAAATCTGCTTTGTATATTCTTTTGGAAGGGACATGATGCTTCAGAGGCCCACAAATATGGCTTTGACTTTATTTGGTGACGGTTAGCTATGAAACTCAATAAAGGCCAGAGACATTTTACCTCAACAGAATTCCCAGAGGAGCAAAACTTTTGTGAAAATTACCAGGAGAGTTTAATGATCGTCTGAAAAGGTTCATGAACCTTGTTATGGATTTATGGTCTGTAATTGTAACAGAATTCAGCAAATTGGAAGTGTGTTAATAAGTTTCAAAACAAAGCAGCACTGGGACTGAGCCCAGTGCCTTGTGCATGTAAGAAAAGCACTCAAACACTAAGCTATACCCTCACCATTTAAAAACTGTTATTTTGATACAAGGACTCTCTAAATTGTCCCGGCTGAACTCAAATCCTGTTTCCACCTCCAAAGTTGGGATTGCAGGCATATGTCACCATACCTTACTGGAACATCTTATGTTTATGGGCATGGAAGAGAACCAAGACTCACAAGGACTAAGAAGTGTTACAAGTGGACTATCTCTAACATGTAAATCTGAAATCTGATGCTTCAACTCTCCATCCACAAACAGGAAGTGCCACACCTGGACCTGGGATGAGTCTTGGTCTAAATGACGTTGCTGTAAAGATACTGCACAACATTATCTTCAGGCTTTAGTGTGAGATAATATATAAAATATAAATAAATTTTGTGCTTCAATTCATAGTGTATACATTCATATCTTACTGTGTATATGTAAAATCTAAGTATCTAACACATCCAATCTCAAGGGTTTCAGAATAGAAATAATCAAAGATGCAACTTAGCTAATTAAACTATTATAGTAAATCAAAGGTACAGATGTGTGATAACCAGACTATTATGATTCTATAATGTCACTTTCTATTCTAATGAGCTAACAATGGTGAAAATACTTATTTAGAATTTCATGTTTAAAACAAACATTAGGTCAATTCTATTCTTTTCATGTAGGGAATCTAATTGAAGACAGAACTTGAATAAAAATACAAAACTAACAAGAATAATTAAGTTATGACAATGGTTTACGCTTCTGAAAGATTAAATATCAATCATGCACATTAAAATTGGAACACAGTCTTATTACATCCTAATTTATAATTAAGATAAGTTGAGTATGTTAAGGTAGAATATAAATTTTCATTATATTTCTATGAAAAAATGAAGACACTTTTCAAATGTAGAAGGAAAGAAAATAAAAATCTCTGAGTTACTGTAGTTGGAAAGGAAGATTAATTACATAATTCTTCAGAGTCTAATTAGAAGCAAATATATTGGGGTTAAGGCTTTCTAAATTATCTTCAGAATAGGCCCGAGAAGCATCAGTATCGGCTCGTATAGCCTAGTTTCGGTACACATCTTTTGCGCAAGCTTCTCTTAGGATTTCTCTTGTCTAAAATGGGTCCCCAGGGAAGCAGCAAGAAGAAATTCTGTAATTATTTTCTGATGCAATAAAGGGAGAGGCCTTTCTAATACTGAATCTTGAGGAAAATAAAAGCTCTGCCTCAATTGTGATAGCAATAACCTTGCCAGGAATGTAAGAGGAAATTGGCTAAAATTTCTGGTGTGTTTCTTTTGTCTCTTTTTTAGTGAAAATACATGTAATTTTCTTAGTGGGTCTTTTATTAAGTTATGAAATCAGAAATCAAGTACGTTTGTTATAAAATACAAATTACAATTTGTTCTTTTCACAAAAGGAAAACATTTAAGCATAATTATCGAACCTTCTAACAGCAATGTGAACTCTGGTTCAATGCTGCACTGAGAAATTCCTTAGGAATCGTGAGTAAGTGCTTTGTTTCTTTGAACAATCATACGTTTCCTTCACATGAACTACACTCTGTAAAGGGCTTGGGAAAGGAAAAACATCTCTAGATCTTAGTTTACAGTAACCCCTATAATCCAAGTGCATATTCTCACTCATACTCCTGTTTGTAAAAAAGTAGCCATTTCGAAAGTATTAGTAGCAGAGTTACTTTACAGTCTAGGTTTAATTTTTTTTTTCTCTCTTTGGCTGTTTCCTTACTTTTCTAAGTAGTATTTAGAAGTAAAGATAGACTGCGCATGACTTCATATGTAAATGCCTGTATGCATCACAGTAAAAATATTTTAAAATAAGAAAAGAAACTACCAAACCCAGCACTTTCCTCTCGGGAATTACCACTAGTCTGCTTCTGTGACTCCAGGTGTATGACAATTTCAAAGGACCTCAATCTTTTCCATCCCTAAAATGAGGCTGTTGGAGCACTATGAACTCCAGGGTCACTTAGTAACAGATTTAGAGTAAATCCTTGCGAGAACATGAACTTAAACACATGCAGAAATAGAAAGAGGCAAAATGTGCACTTGAGAGTTTCTCTTTGTAAGCTGAGTTTAAACAGAATAAAGGCCTAGAGGACACATTTGTCTCTGTCAATTTCCCAGCATCCTCTTTCTATGCTTCTGCTACCCTAAGGCCCACAAGGACACAATCTCAGGGAGACAGCTCATCTCCATGTCAGTATCATTCGACTGAGAAAGGCAGGGATAAAGCACAGTCCTGGGTGTATCTGCAAGGGGGCTTCCAGAGGACACGAAACTGTGCAGGCTCTAACAAGATGAGTGGATTAACTTACTGATGGATTCAAAGTTGGCGCAGACTACTGGGAGGTGGTAGACACTGTAGCAGATTGGGCCTTTTGGAAGAAGTGGGACCCTGGGGACCTGTCTCTGAAGTGAGTATCATGCCCGTGGCCCTTCCTGTTTACTGTTTACCTAGAGGTGCCGCACAAGCAGCCATGTACTAAATCTTGTGGAACACTGAGGCAAATACATAACTCCCCCATCACAGGTCTCTTCCCCCTGGCATCTGACACAGCAGTTCAGCAGCAGCTATCACACTAAGCATGCACTTTCGTCTAATTATCAGCACCCTGATATAACCGACCTACAGCATCAGTTCTCAACAGTGGGTCCCCAAGACAAGCAGAACATGCAGATATTTACATTGCAGTTCCAACCAGTAGAAAAATCAGCTATGGAGTAGCAATGAAAATAATGTTATGGTTGGGTGTTAAAGGGTCACAGTATTAGGAAGGGTGAGAGTCACTGCTCTAGTACAAATGCGGGTCTTTTCTATAAAGAGCCAATTAATAAATACTTTATGTTTTATAGGTTGTAGAGTACAAGAGCTCAGTTCTGCTATCCGGATGTGAAAGCAGTCACAGTCTGTATACAAACTAATGGGCACTGTGGCTCAATAAAACTTTACTTGTAAGACACAGGCTGCAAAATCCAGTTTCGTTTCATAAATTAGTTTGCAAACTACTGGTCTAGATCATTTAAAGCAAAACAAGACATGTAAAAATCAACTATATACTAAGGAGGCAAAGTTTCAAAATAGAAAACTCTTTAAAATGATCAGTTTCCTTAAGTTTCTCAGAATGTTGACAAATAAAAGCACAATATAAGTGGGAATGTGATATAGCCAAAAGTTTACATAGGATTTAAATTTTACAATATGCTGAATGACATTTAGGCTTCCTCTCCTTTGTTAACAGTATCATCCATTAAGGCAATGCTAACTGCCAAGCTCTCTAGAAATCACTTACTCTGGCCTTCTGATAAGCACTGAAGTCCTTGACTCTTGGTCTTGGCAAACAGGAACATGGTACCCTATATCAAACTTTTAGTTCTATTTCATTTCTTTCTCACCACTAATCCAAAGCCATTACATCCTATCTGAGCCCTGAATGCCAATTATTTCTATCACTTACTTAGAAAAAGATGACAAGGAATAGAGACAAAGAAAAGGCTAGAGGCAGAGCGGCCTAGGTGAAGGGCAGGTAGTGGGAACCCCGCCTTCTAGTCTCTGAAGGAGACTCACTTAAGTGAAAATTCTAGCTTCAACAAAGAAGATTTGACTTGATGTGAAGGGCTCAGTGATAAAAGAACTAAGTGACGGGGCAGCACTAGTCTTACACCTTTATCTAGATGGCACTGCTCCCGGCTGGGAAGCTGACTGTGTGACTAAAGCTCCCGAGGAGCCTCTACTAGTTAGTAACTAAGGTTACTGCTTCAAGACAATATAAAATTCAAAGGTAAGAGGGAATAATCATTTGAGATTTCTTGGGAAACGAAGCTAAGAGTAACAAGACAAGGCTTCAACACTGTCATTCTCAGACAGACCGTCAGGGCTCTTGATCTCTCAGCCCCACAGTTTTAGCATCTTTGCCTCAACCAGGAGTAATCCTCCCCAATGGTGATGCAATCACTTACATCATGCCTTATGAACCCAACTAATAATTCTGTGAGGAGACTGCCGAATTTGATTTGTAACAGAGATACTTACAGGTAGAAACAAATTAGGAACGCAAAGCTGCTTTCTGAGTGATAGATGAGTTTTGGTCAGACATGGTACCTAGAACATTAAAAGGACACACACACACAATACTTGCACAGGTAAAGACAGCGAGTGCTGAGAAGGGAAGCAGACACAGGGTGCCACCCCAGTCAGAAGCTACCTACGACTGATACCCACTAACAAAGGGAAAGCCAGCTTTCGCCAATGGGTGTCACAGGTCTATCAATCATCTGTCACCCGCAGGCCCCATGCCTATGAGTAGTTAGCTAACACAAAAGAAACAACTGTATCTCTGGGAACTTTTTGTTTCATTTTGCTTTGTTTTGACTTTTTAAGAAAAGCTTAATGGTCTTTTGTCTGCTTGTTTTGACCATTTTTGTGGGGTTTTTTGGTTTCTTTCCTTTTTTGTAAAGAGAGGAAAAACATAAAGTTGGGTGGGTAGGAGAGGATCGGGGAGGCATTGGGAAAGCGGAAAAACATGATCAAAATGTATTATTTTTTATAAAGTTGTCTGTGTCCTCCCTCCCTCCCTCCCTTCCTCTCTCCCTCCCTGCCTTCCAGTAGGATCTTACTATACAACCCTAGGGCTGGCCTGGAACTCACTATGTAGATCAGACTGATCTAGCTCTCACAGAGACACCCGGATCAGCCTCGCGAGCACCAGAACTGCCCATGCCCCACGCCTAGCTTATGTCATTCTTGTCCACTGTTTTGTAAAAGATTTCTATAAAATCTTCCTCCTTTCAAACATTAGGAACCAAATTCGATCATTTGATATCTGCGTGCCTGTAGTAGCAGTGCACTCGGTTGTGACAGAGTGGTGAAACAGGAACGGTCACTTACGGACAGTGAGAAAAAGCTGGGACTTTTATTAGGGGCCAATTTTATATCATATGGTATGAACTTCAAGAAATGTTGACGTTTTTGAGGGAATTTTTACAATTTGGGGAAAATCTTTAAATTCCAGTCACACATTTCATAACTAAAGAAGTTATACACTATTTTATTTTAAAGATAGGTTTACCTTTATCTTTTTATTTATGGTTGCCTGTGTGTGTGTTCATGCACGCATGTGTTTACTGAGAAGGTCCAAATCTGACTGCACACGTGAATGCTTGTGAAAAGATTATATTTTTAAGAATACCATCAAAGAGGCCCCTGACCTGGTGGAAATTGAGCCCCGCCGAAGGCAGGCAAAAGGCAACAGCAGAAGCACTCTTTCTAGTATCTACCTTGTTGCATGGCCCAGTACAGGCCAAAATCCAGGCACTAGTTGAGATGATGTTAAACTTACCCTGTTTATTTCTAAATCTGATACAGGAGTGTACAGCGAAGAATAGGAGATTAGTCCGTTCTCTGACACAGCCATAAAGGGAACCTGAGATTAGGAAAAGAATGGCAGTCAGATGAGTCTACTTGAATCAGTCACATAAAGCTGATGCAATCCAATATAGAAAATAGTAAGCAGACATAAAATAAAGTACCATTCTGGATTCATTAAATCATTTGTAACTGGTTGGACACCCCAGCACTATACACAAAAGTGTAACTAACATACCATTTACATTATTCTTGAAGCAAGCAAAACCAGAGAACTTATATGTACATTTTAATAAAATATACATTGCAGAAATATTACTCTTAACACAAAACAATTCTTAATGGTAAGAGATCAATTTGGAAACTTAAATGTCTAAATAATGAGCTATACTTTCATTAAAAAAATTAAAGTCCTAAAAAATGAGCTGCAGGAATAAAATGCTACCCAATCAAGCATATATACAGAGAGAAATTTAGTTATAATTAAAACGAAAACAAAGTAATTGAAAATACTTGAGTTGGCAGTAGTGTTCTGGGGTAAAGTGCTGGCCTAGCCTATGATGTCCTGGGTTTGCCCCTAACACACACACACCACACACACACACACACACACACACACACACACACACACACACACCACACACACACACACACACACACACACACACACACACACACACACACACACGCTGAGTTCCACCTCTGGGAAGCAGGTACTGTATTTTTTGGACTATAAGATGCACCCAGTTTTTAGAGCAGTAAAACAAGAAAAACATATTCTGAACCAAATTAATACTAGTATAATAAAATATTCATTAAAATATACCAAAATATGGTAATATTAAACAGTGTTAGCTCAACAGGAGGAAAGACTTAAGGGACTTAAGCACTTTTCTAGTTTTCTGGAAACCCCAAACACTCATCATCGTGAAGTGTCAGGATTTAGGAAGCTCAGTTGCTGACAATCACCTGTATCTTCATTTATGATATTATCTTCAGTTCCATCTAAGGCACTGATAATGGCACATTTTTTGAATGATTATATACTGATTTCCTCCTTCACTGACTGCCATGATGTTATAACCCATCACAAACTTGAGTGATAGCGGGCCTCTTCATTAGTCCTGTTGGAGTCAGATCATGATTCCCAGCAGCCACCCATTCGGTCCACTCTTCTCTCATAAAGACTTTAAAAGGGGCTGGAGAGATGGCTCAGTGGTTAAGAGCACTGCTTGTTCTTCCAAAGGACCTGGGTTCAATTCCCAGCACCCACATGGCAGCTTACAACTGTCTGTAACTCCAAGATCTGACACCCCTACACCAATGTACATAAGTTAAAATTAATAAAATATTAAAAAAAAAAAAAAAGACTTTAAAGGGTTTGTTGATTGAAACATCAAAGGTTGCAAGTGGCTGGTAAGACTCCCGGGAATTACAGCTGGATGAGTCTTCACCTCTTTAAATCTGTTTTTTGTTGTTTCGCTAATATGTGCTCTGAACTGGTCAAGCACTAATAAAGCAGATTTTTTTTCAGAAGCCCTCCAGGACGTTTGGACCACACCTTTTCAATCCATCTGTCTTCTCACATATGCAGAATGAACAATTCTGTCTTCTTCCATATGCCCAGTAACTATTTCTGCATAGCAATGTGGCTCCACTGGAGTCAAGGAGGGACAAACGGTAGCCAGAGCTTCCTTATTGCTGCACATTTTACTGCACTCCCCCTGCCCTGCTCCCTGCAGCAAGCTGACATGCACCTGCTTACCCAGCAGGCTAAGATTGGCATTCAGCTCAGATCAGCACAATGGGGGGTGGGGTGGGGAGACCAAGCTCTGTGTGAGAAAGGATTTTGACAGCAATATTGCTCACCCCTTTTCCTGTTCCCTTGGACACATTGAACCCTTCTCGCTTTCCTCAGCTGGCACACTGAAGACATAGGTAAGTGACCTCTTTGTTGGTACCCGATAGACAGCAATCGGACCATAAGATGCACCCTAATTTACCCCTACTTTTGGGGGGGAAAGTGCATTTTATGGTCCGAAAAATATGGTACCTTTTCCTATTTCTTCCTCCAAGTAAAACTAAAAGCCTTGAACATATTTACTACACACATAGACAGACCATGTATGGATCTCGCGAGCCAAGAAAAATCACATGAAAGATTTATGAGTTTTCTCTTGTACCTTGTATATGATAAAATTGGACGCAAAGAAGTTGGCAGCCTAGAACACCTAGAAGCCAAGACCTCCCTAAAAACACCAACTAACCAACCAACCAAAACTAAAACCAAACCCTGCTTGCCCTGCCAAACAATCAGGAACAAGACAATGCAGACAAGAGCTATTTTACTCAGCCAAACACAAGAACATTGGGTGTGGTAGAGTTGGGGGGCTCTGTGGTCCCCATTCCACCCTTACCAGCACAGGTCACATGGAAGCCTAGTTTGTAGCATTGCTCAGGCTACAACAGGAAGGCCAGCTCTCCCTGCCAGAGAGTATCAGACACCAACAGATTCAAGAAGGCAAGTGAGGTATGAACAATAATCCACACCAAGCCTTACCACGGTTAGACTTCAGAAAACTGAGGACACAAAAAAGGAAGGGAAGCCATGCTTTGCCTACAATGGGAAACAACTCACATACAAGTTGACTTCTCATTACAAACCAAGGAGGGATGAAGGAACTGCCATACAACTTCTAATTGCAGCCCATGAGTGCATCTGTGTATTTCTAACTCTTTTCTCTTGTTTCCTGCTTCTTGGAAGGCTTGGAATCTCGTAGTAGATTGTAAGACATTGTTTTTTTTTTTTTTTTAGGTAGATATGAAAAGTACTACATTTTCATGGAAGAGATTAGTTTCTGGTTGGTATTAGGAAAAAATTCCAGAAATTAAAATAATCTGAAGCTTACTTTCAATCTCATTGAGACCGTGGTCTATTTCTGTTCTGATTTAATTGTTCAGAGATTTCCATAAAAGCCTATAGTATTGACCAAGAAGACTCCTCTCCCTCTAGTCCCACGAAACTATCCAAAAAGACTACTACCCTGTTATGTCAAGTTGACACAGGCTGGAGCCATCTGGAAGAGGGAATCTCATCTGAGAAAAATGCTCCCACCAGCCTGGCCTGTCAGCAAGCCTGTGGTGCATTTTCTTGATTGATGATTGTTGTCAGCTGGGCCCATCCTACTGAGGGTGGGGCCACCCCTGGGTAGGTGGTCCTGGAGGGCACCAGAAAGGAAGCTGAGCAAGACATGAGGGACAAGCCAGCAAGCACACTCCTCTATGGTCTCTGCATCAGTTCCCACCTCCAGGCTTTTGCCTTGCCTTCACTCACTTCCTGGATGATGGACTACATGCTGTAAGACCACAAACCCTTTGCTCCCCAGGTTGCTTTTGGCCATGGTGTTTTATCGCAGCAGTAATGCCCCGACCAGATGACGAGCAGTAAGTAAATGATGATGGCGCAAAGGGCAAGCCATTTGAGTAAAAATAAATGTGATTTATATACCACACCTGCAAACAGAAAAAGGAAAAAGGATTACATGCTTCGATGTGGAAATTAAATCTCATTATTAGAAAAAAAGTGTAATTGAAGAGAGAAGGAGGCAACATTGGCTAGTGAATATAAAGTTATTTGTAAAGTAATACAAAAGAAGTTCCGGAGATTTTTTTTTTTTTGTACAGTAATATGAACTAACACTTAAAATGGGTAAGATAATAGATTTTATGAAGTGTTTTCTAACCAGCTTTTGGAAACACATAAGTGAATATTTTCTATGCATGTGAGAATAGTAGCCTTTATAAAATAAAAAGGTACATATTAGATATAAGGAAAAATTGATAAACCTAACTATATGTATTTTGAACATTACATATTATTAGTAAATAAACAGCTAATTTTTACTGTAATAATTGTACTGTGGTTATGCTATTAAAAAATAGGTAACTTCACCTTTTCCAGATCCATAGTAAAGTATTTACAGACCAAATGGCATAATGTTTGGATTTGTTTCAAAATACGGGAGTAAAAAGTATAGAAGTAAGGATGGAAACAAAGTTGCCCCTGCATTCTAATTGTTTAAGACAGGCAGGAGTTTATTATTCTATTTTTGGCTACTTTCAAAATCAGGAGCAGTGGAGTAACATTGCAAGAACTGTATAGATAACATCCTTCAAAGGCCCCAAGCCTGGGGCTGAGAGCGCAACTCAGCTGATGAGAATGCCTGCCTAACACGCAGGAGCCTAGGGTCAGCCACAAGCACCACATCAAACTAGGAATAGTGGAACATGCCTACACCTCGAGGCCGTGGGGGTTGGAGGCAGGATGATGAGACGGTCAGGGTCATCCTCAGCTACATAACTACCTTGAGGCTAGTCTGAGCTACATGAGACCCTGTCCTTAAAAAAGGACAAGCTGGCAGAGTGTGGTAGCTCTTAACAGCTCTGCCGCCCCCCCGCAAAAGATGGCAATACTTTTGAAATAAAAATATTCAATAGATAATCTAGACGGAATATTGGTTGCTAAATCCCATTAGTTTTAATGTAATTAAGTAGGACATGCAACACAAAAGGGCAGGTGTGATAAGACATTTGTAACCCTGGCATTAGGAAGCAGAAGGAGTAGTGTGAGTTCAAGGCCAGCCTCAGCCATAGTATCTTAAACCACAGCAGATCTGTGTTTAATCTGGGCCTGGGGAGATGGCCCAACAGTTAAAAGCACTGATGCTCTTACAGAGAAGGAATTTGTGTGGGGACATGTTCAGTTCCTTCACCCACAAAGGTAGTTTTCAACCATTTGTAACTCCAGTTCCAGACTGGCACCCTCTACTGGCCTCCTTGGGTACCAGGCATTCACACAGGGAACTTACAAAATATCACAACCAGAAAGTTTAAACTAAAAAAGCAATAAATAATAAACAACAAAGAACAGGCTGTGTTTTTAAAAATGAAAAAGCACAGAAATAGGGGCTGCCAAGATGGTTCAGTGGATAAAGGTACTTGTTGTCACCACCCTGAGTTCAATCCTGGGACCCACATGAGGAAGGAGAGAACCAGCTTCACAAAGTTGTCCCCTGACCTTTGCCCTGCGGCACACACCCCTCATCATCTGTATATACACTTGCACATGTGTCCATACACTCACTAATAAGTAACGATCTTATTTTTTTCTAAGATTTAATATAAGAAGGTCATTCATCTATTTTAAACCATTCAATAAGTCCTCAAAACTCTTAAAATCCACAAATATTACAAGACAGAGCTCCTCTCTATTTAGTTTTACATCATAACGTTTTTGCTATTCTATTTCAAGCATGTCAAATTTCTCATGTTAGCTTTACTTTTGAACAGTGTTTTGTAAATGACCATGCAGTAAGCAACTTTTTTGAGTATAGTTCTATGAATATAAATGTGAACATATAATTTTAAAACTACCACCATGTGAAAATTGCAAGTTCTATACTCACCTACCCCATAAAACTAAGATTTCCTCATGCGTTATAAGTCATACCCCCTAAAATGCCTAACTTATAACTTCTCTCCATCAGAAGGGGCTTATAAAAGCCGCCTGGAGCCACCCTTGCTCACCCAGCACAATGCCTCTAAAGACCCAAGCTGGTACATGCGCCAATAAGTTGTTTCATTGCTTAGTCACAAATTATGAATACACCAACTTTATCATTTCATCCTTTCAAAACCATTTGGTTGCTTCAGTATGTGTAACTGTGAATGGAACTGACATAAACACTGATATAGTGCTTAATTAAAACTAATGCACCAATGTTGACTGTTTTAGTTTGTCAACTGTTACCACTATGGGAAAGTGGAATATATGAAAATCTTGTCCTATATTTGCAACTTATCTGAGAATGTAAATTTGTTCCAGTACTAATTAATGAAATAATTATACATATGCAGTATTTTCATTGTTTCCAGTCCTGTATGAGAGTTTCTGTCTCTGGGATGACCCTGATACAGACATGATTTCCTAGGTTAGTTATGTAAATAGTTGTTTAGTAGTATCTTACTGTGGGTTTAACCTGAATTTCCCTAAGGCAGTGGAAGGACTGCAAGGGTTGATGGTTTCTAATATTTTTTTCAACCGAGATTCTTTACCACCCTTTTATGAAATATTTATGTGTTTTACTAATTTTGTATGTATGTGTTTGCACATGTCATGTCTGTGTAGATTATTTTTGTGGAAGGCAACGTGGGAATTAGTTTCCAATTACCCTGTGAGTTCTTGAGACAGGGTCTCTCACTGAACCTAGAACCACACGACTTGGCTAGGTTGGCTTCTCAGCAAGCTGCAGGCGTCCTCCTGTCTTTCCACTTCCCAGCATGGGGATCATCACACCCAGTCTTTTAAATGGGTGCTAGGATCCAAATTCAGAGCCTCACATTTGCACAGAAAGCATTTACTGACTTAACCATCTCTTAAATCCCTGTTTTGTTCATTTTTAAATTGGGTGTTTCTTTTTTTTTTTTAATTTTTTTTTATTAATTTATTCTTGTTACATCTCAATGGTTATCCCATCCCTTGTGTCCTCCCATTCTTCCCTCCCTCCCCTTTTCCCCTTATTCCCCTCCCCTATGACTGTTCCTGAGGGGGATTACCTCCCCCTGTATATGTTCATAGGGTATCAAGTCTCTTCTTGGCAACCTGCTATCCTTTCTCTGAGTGCCACCAGGTCTCCCCCTCCAGGGGACATGGTCAAATGTGAGGCACCAGAGTACGTGAGAAAGTCATATCCCACTCTCCACTCAACTGTGGAGAATGTTCTGACCATTGGCTAGATCTGGGTAGGGGATTTAAATTTATCACCTGTATTGTCCTTGGCTGGTGCCTTAGTTTGAGCGGGACCCCTGGGCCCAAATCTGCCTATCATAATGCTCTACTTGTAGGTTTCTAGGACCCTCTGGATCCTTCTATTTTGCAATTCTCCCATGCTTCTCTCATTTAGAGTCAATTGGGTGTTTCTTTACTATAGTGTTTCGAGAGTTCTTTGTATAAGCTTGATACAAGTCCTTTACTGGGCATGTCATTCGCAAATACTTTTCAGTTTGGAGATCGTATTTTCATTCTCTAAACAGGGTCTTTTACAGCAAAAGCTTTTACTTTTTATGGAGCCCAATCTGCCATTCTTTTCTAGTGGCCCACACTGCTGTTGCCTGTCTGAGCTCTTTCCTGTGCCTACGCTGTGAGGGTTTGCTTTCTATGCTTTGCTCCTAAGGCTGGACGCTCTCATTGTTCACACTCTTAGATGTAGAACACTCTTGGAGCTGATGCTTCTGTAAGATTCGAAATGTAAGTACAAGCACAGTCCATTTTCATGCTTCTGTAAGATACGAAATGTAAGTACAAGCACAGTCCATTTTCCTTGCATATGAATGCAAAGTCAGGCTTAACAACCAAAGGGTTTATTCCCCTGGAAAAGCTAAGCCAACATCAAGAAATTTATTTAATACAGGCAAGTTTTGTTAAAACTTTTAATTAGGAGAAAGTGTAGGACAGAATCTAGGATTTGGCCCAGAAAGGCTGGAACACTGAAATCATACTGAACTGTCATCCGTAGTAAGATGAAAGCCCCTGACAAACAAACAAACAACTTCAGGTTATTGAGGGAAAACAGATTCAAGCCTGTTAAGTAAGAAACAAGTAGAAAAAAAAAAAAAAACTGTAAAAATAAAAAAATTATAAAATGCAAAAAAAAAAAAAAAAAAAAAAAAAAAGAAAGAAAGAAAGAAAAGAAAAAGAAAGAAATGTATTTTAAAAACACAACGTAGAAAACAGGTGGGGCAAAAATGTTAAGATTTTCTTTAAAGAGAGGTTTTCCCTTGAAATGCTATGTTGATAGTTAATAATTTCAAAATCCTAAGATCAGAAAAGGAAAAGCAAATTGAATATTTTCTGAACATTTGTCATGCTCTTTGTATAGGGCTGGATATATTACACATATGTCCTTAGGTAAAAATCTTTACAATAAGTCCCAATAGTCGGTATTATTTCTGCTTTACAGAGAAAAACACTGAACTTACACAGCTCAATTGATTTTATTTCCTTCTTTAGTTATATCTTCCTAGTTTGTCTTTATAATAATCTCATTATGAAAAAATAAAGCCGTTTCTGAAAAATTAATTAATTAAAATTAATTAAGTGAGAAAATTAGCAAATATCAATACCAAGATAATGCAGATATCTGAATTATCTGGCAAGGATTTTAGAGCAGCGTCAGTAAAGTGTTCCAGAAAACAATTATGAAAACAGCTGAAACAGATGGAAAACACACAGCTTTAGCAAAGGAACAGAATATATTAACAAATGGATTTTTAGAAGTAAAAATACAATATTCAAAATTAAACCCACAGGACTAACTTTTTAGCAAAGGAAGATGCATGAGAAATGAATAGTGAACTTGAAGACAGATCAATAGAAACAATCAAATCTAAATAGAAAAACAATCAATGGAACCATAAGGAAGTGGGGAACAATTAGCGAAAATGTAACAGTTTTGTCTTCTAAGTTCCAAAAGGAGTGGAAAGAAAATGGACTGTATCTACTGACCGACTCACTTTACCAAGCCGACCCTCCATCCTTACCTCCCACATCCCACTCTGTTGGTTCACTGTTTTCATTTCCAGCATTAGATTCTGTCTAATAACCATAACTGCAAGCGCCATAGCTCTTCAAATAACAGTGAGTTCAGGGTTCATCAGATTAAAGGAACATGGCCAGTGAGCCAGAGCCGTGTTGACTCACTGAGGCTTCAGTTGGTGTCCTTAAGAAGGATGATGATTCCTCCCTTCTACAAGTGGGCTGGTGGCACACCAGTCTGTCTCGTTTTCTTCACAACACTTAAGTACCTGATGTTAAGGTTTTCTCCTTTTCCATTCCTTTCCTTTTCCCCCCTGAGACAGGGTTTCTCTGTGTAGCCTTGGCTGTCCTGGACTCGCTTTGTAGACCAGGCTGGGCTTGAACTCACAAAGATCCGCCTGCCTCTGCCTCCCCAGTGCTGGGATTACAGGCATGAGCCACCACACACCTGGGTAGTATTTTCCTCTTTAATATCTGTCTCTTCCACTAAAAAGTCTGTTCTATAAAAGCCTGGAGTTTAGAGATTCTGGCCTCTGATATATAACTTATGCCTGATTTTTTATTTGGTAATGGATAACTGAAAACTACTTCCTTGGGAACTCATTTCTTAAAGTGCTAATTTAAAAGAAGTGTGATTTCACACACCATTTTAATATTACTGAGATAAGTTAACACACAATAAATGTGCCCAGTTTAAGTGAACAGAAGAGCTTTAAACAAACAGAAACTGCACCTTATATGATCACTACCACGAACACTGCTGTTATCTCACCAAATGTCTTCATGAGTCTTTACAATCTAGCCGACTTCAGCTTCAGTATATAGAAAGTCCTCAATGGCTTTAATGACAGTGTATTCTGGGGGTGGTGCACGTGCACTGTGTGTGCATCCACATTCAGGCCGGAAGTCAATACTAGGTGTCTTCACTCAGCTTTTTGCCTCAGTATTTGAGACAGGGTTTCTCCCTAGAGAAGCTCTCAGCTGGAACTCACAGTGAGCTAGCTCCAAGTATGCTCCTGCCTCCTGCAGCACTTGCCAACGCTGAGAAGTTATGGCTGTGTGCTGCTAAGCCAGGCTTTTACGTGGGGAATCTGAATTCAATCACATGCCTGTGCGGCAGGCACTTCACTAACAAAGCCATCTCCTGGGCCAGAGCGTGCTCTTATTCATCTCTAACGCTGTGGCTCCTGCACCTTCTCTGCAGAGCACTAACTCTTCTCTCCTCTTGTCCATCTCCAAGTAATCCCTATGTTCCTGTGACAAACTACAGCCACTTGTATCTAAAAATCTGTTACGCAGTTTATAAAAATTAAGGACTAACATAATCCTTATCATGCCTTGCACATGTGCACAAATACAACATCTGGCATGAACAGCAAATGGTCATGCTAGATGAGTAAACCGCTCTGTCTCATGACTCGGGTAGCCTGCTCTGTAAACCTCAACTCAGCACCTAGCTCTGAGATACAATAGTTTTGTAGGTCCTTGGCATATTCTTCTAAACTACTATTCAAACAACTTAACTGCATAGTTAATTCACTTAAAAACTCACCATTTGATAGTACAAAGTTCTCATTTAATTTTTAAAATGCGGATTTTGTTTGTTTGTTTTTTTATCTGTTATCTGTTTTGAGTAGCCTTGGCTATCCTACACTTGCTTTGTAGACCAGGCTGGCCTTGAACTCACAGTGATCTCCCTGCCTCTGCTTTTCTGAAGGCTGAGACTAAAGGCGTGCAACACCACACCCTGAATTTTAACAAGTGTTTAGAAACACTGTGCAACTGCTTATAGAATGTCATTTTTAAACATCTGCATATATTTATCTAAAGGTAATTTATGATGGTTTTCCATTTCATAAACAATGAGGAATTAGTTTTACACAATGATGGGAAACAAACTGGCTTTTCTTTAAAATCTCTTCTTAGTTCATTTCAAATAAACTTCAGGATCCTAATTCAGCACACCAGCCTGCTTCATAAATGTCACTTCTCACCACCCAACTGCTGCTAACATGTCAGGGGCTGGAGAAACAAGCCAGCTTCTCCAAAAGCTTTAAAGGGAAACCTGAGCTTCAGTTTATAATTTTAAAAAATTTAAACTGGATTCCTCACCGAAGGATTATAATTTTGCAAACATATTTTAGCAATATACTTGACAAAACAATGACAGCTGGCTGTGTTCTTCTGTCTTCAGTGAAGAGACAGAAGATTTTAAGAAGCGAATGAAAAGATTCACACCTTTGTTGGGTAAAGTCAATGGACAGTTCATAACTCAGGTTTATTGTGTCAATAAACATTTTGTAAGTTATCTTAAAGTTATCAGTAAAATTCCTATATTGCTTTTTAATTGGCTATAATACTATCTTTTCCCACAACAAAATTCATTTTTTAGAATTAACAAAAATATTTGTTCAAAAACATAGGTGGCCAGGACTCTATTCATAGTTTAAAGTGAGGACCACAGCGTTACAGCTGTCACGGAAACAACTCACATGAAGCGCTAACGGACTCCCAACACACGACACTTAGCTCCTAGTCCGGTGTCCACGTCTAAGTCAGACTAACCCTTGGAATTACATAGCTCTTTTGATATTAATTCTGTTTGACAAACCTCCAAGACTTCCAATACTGAGGAATGATGTCCTACTAAGCAGACTGACTTGCAAGCCCACTCAGAGCCCTGCCTTCATCTGTGCCTACGTCTCCTCCCTTGTTCTCCAGTCAGTTCTCACTGCCAGGCTGCTCCTGGTCTCTTCTGAATTGCCTCTCCCACCTCCAGGCTCACGAGGGGATCCAGAGCCTACCAAACTTCCAAAGCCTACTTCAAATTCCTCCAAAAAAAAAAAAAAAAAAAAAATCTACCAAATTACATGTGTTTGTTCCCCATCTCTCCTAGTAAGTCTCTTAAAGGGGTTCTGAGTCAGATGTAGGGGTACAAGTCTACAATCCTAGCACTTGAAAGGTGAAAAAAGGAAAATCAAAAGTTAGGCTATCTCTGGCTACATATTGAGTTTGATGCCAGCCTGAGCTACATGAGACCTTATTTTAAAAAACAAAATTTTCTTTTTTTTTTTTTTTTTTTTTTTTGCTTTGGTTTGGTTTGGTTTCTTTCAAGACAGGTTTTCTGTGTGTAGCCTTGGTTGTCCTAGACTTGCTTTGTAGACCAGGCTGGCCTCAAACTCACAACATTCTGATCCGCCTGCCCCTGCCTCCCAAGTGCTGGGATTATAGGTGTGCACCACCACGCTGGCTTCATCATATGTTTTAATTAAAAAAAAAAAAAAAAAGCTCCACATTATTCCATAGCTTTGTTGATCATAAAATCAATCCTAAGTAGTTGTTGAGTAACCACTTTACTCCAAGCTGTTCTTGGCATTGGCTTAACAGCAGAGAACAAAAATGATGTCATCTCTGTCGCAACAGCACCCACACTTCTATGTAAGCGATATGAACTATGGCATCAAATTTCCTGCTGCTAATTAAATAGATCTTTAGTTTTTACTCTTAAAGTACTACTATTGTGAATATAGTTCTCACACAGCTTTGTTATCTCCTGGATTGTTTACTTGAGGTCAATTCCCAAAAGCAGTATCATTAAATCAATAGTCTTGGATATGTGTATGGCTTTTAAGACATGTACTACCATATTGCTTCCAAATGAGCTGTTCCAATATCAAAAAGCAATATGAACCTATTTGGTTCCCTATAGATCTCTTATTGTTGCTCCGTAAGAAAAAAATTATTATTGTTTAAATTTCCAATAAGGTTCAACTCGTTTCCTTACGTCTATTTGTTCTATGTTGTCCTATGGGAATGTCCCATGCTTGCTAGAATATTTTTATATAACAGTAAAAATTTAAGGTTACATTTGTTAATCCTTTTTTTAAAGTTTTAATTATAATAATTTCTTTTTAAAACATGCTTCATTTTGTACAATTACCATTTTACAGTTTTCGTACCTTAGAGTCTTGATTTTTTGCAGTTCTCCTAGCTTTTCAATTTTCAAAAGTTAACTGTCACACAGCCATGGGCAATATATGGACAGGCCCAACACTACATTTTCTAATGCTATTTGATTATCCTGAAGTGGAAGCAATTATACCATTGACAGATCTTATGCTTATTGTAATTAATCCCTAAATGATGTTGCCTCAAATCTAAAGAGAAGTATTTTTCTTAAATAACATATGTAGGTGCTAATCTCAGAATTACAATTCAGAAAAACCTAACTAGTAGACAAGTGAAAGAGTGTGCTGTAATACAAAATTACTATTTTCCGTGTGTGAGCCTGTGGGAAGTACTTGCCCTTCGTTGTGTTTATCTATCTAGGTCCACAGCTAGTTAAGAGCTATGAGCTTGTGGGAAGCACTTCCCCTTCGTTATGTCTAACTAGGACCACAGCTAGTTAAGAGCTCAGGTAAACTCACATGCAGCTGAATTTCAACTTAATTTGAAAGCCTGATTTACTTGAAACAGTTTTCAGAAAGACTGAATCATGATAAAGCACTGAAATAAAAAGCTATTGTGATGCAAAAGTTCCTGTTGTAAGCCAAGCACAGGCAATTAAAGGCCCTAGAAATTGTGCAGTTTCTCAAAATAGACCACAGAATTATCACAGTTGCAAGATATTGGTGTCACCAATCTGCATTTTATCAAGTACTATCCCCCAAGTGCTGGATATCAATCTGTTAGAAATTTCCAGCTGACTGAAAAAAGAAGCTATTTAACTCATGCTTTCTCTATAGAAAATTGAAACTGTGATTTTAGCCAAAAAAAGAAAAGCAGTTAAGTTCCAAGAACCTCCCATATTACTGAAATTTATCCAGAAAATTATAATGTGTGAAGAAACTAGTAAAGCAAACACAGGTGATGGAAAGTGGCTTGTCCAAATGTGAAAAAGGGCTAAACTTAACCTTAGGGTTCCAACAAGGATGGTTATGTGGATGAGTATATACTGCTGTCAGCAAATCTTTTAAATATTGCTTTTAAGCCTGACCTTTAAAAACATATATAGTCATCATATTTTCTTTTCCTATTGGTGTATTAAACACTCTGACAAAAGGAAGAAAGGCGTATTTTAGCAGACAGTTCAAGTACAGTCTATCACGGCAGGGCAGTCAAGGCAGCAGGAGCTTGAAGCTGCTTGGAAGCAACCTTACTCCAAAAGAGATTAGAAGATAACTACGAATGATCAGATCAAAGCAAGCCCAAAGCGCAGCAGGCAAACACCACATCCTACAGTGCCATGTCCAACATCTGGGGCTTGTGATAAAATTGGCAGGGCTCTAAAGAGCTTGAGTAATCTAATCCCACCCTCCAGCTCTGCAGCCTGTAGTAGCACACAGGGTCTCTCTTGTACACGCCGTGTCTTCAGCTCTTCTTGGTGGGTAGCCCATAGTGCTGACATCTCAACTATCCTAGTGTCTCTACAGCAACGTGGGCTTCACATCCACAGCTCCACACAGTGATCTCTCCTTGGCAGGGACACCAATCCTGTTTCTTATTGGCCTCGGCTGCTTTCTGAAGCCACAGCAGAAGCAAGACTCCATGACCCCTCAACCTCCCATCACTCATGCTTCAAAAAGCGGTACCACACCAACGATGCTTAGTTCTGTAGTCAGCTAGAGATGTGGACCAGAGATGACAGAGCACTGTGTGTGCCCACTCGGCTAAAGCACTGTTACAGGCAGTTGCTTTGAGAAGTGAGAACCCCTTCAGTTTAGGCTTGCTTCCTTCAGAGGAATCTGGATAAAACAAGATGGAAGCTCCAGGACGCTTACTGTCCTGGGGCAGCAGAAAGGGCTTCTCATGCAGTGACACTACCTCTAAATATTACAGCTGCTTCCTCAGAAGCAACCGGAGTGCTCACCTGTCTTGAACTTCCTGTCAAATTTTAGTTAACTATCTTTAAATTCAATTTTATTCACAGTCTCATGACACGGGCAGAATGAAACCAAATTCTTGGCCAAGCTATCATGCAAATGACCCTGGTTCCTGGTAGAACCCTTGTTCTCCAAAACGTCAAGCATCAGGCCTCGCCTGTCTGTGTTTGTCTCAGCATTCTTGTCTTCTAAGCTCTAATTAGAGTGAGGGAGGGAGAAACTGACTATAGTATCCAATGGCTTTTCTAACTCAAAGTTCCAAACTCTTCCCCGTTTCTCTCACAAACCAGTTCCAAAGGCCTAAGAAGCACAGGCCAGGTTTATCACATGACCTCACTTCTTTTTTCTTTCTTTCTTTCTTCCTTTCTTTCTTTCTTTTCCTTCTTAATGGATTTATTTTCCCCCTGTAGTTCTTTTTTTTAATTTAATTTTAATTTTATTAATTTATTCAGATTACAACTCAATTGTTATCCCATCCCTTGTATCCTCCCATTCCTCCCTCCCTCCCATTTCCCCCTTACTCCCCTCCCCTATGACTATGACTGAAGGGACCTCCTCCCTCTGTATATGCTCATAGGGTATCAAGTCTCTTCTTGGTAGCCTGCTATCCTTCCTCTGAGTGCCACCAGGCCTCCCCATCCAGGGGACATGGTCAAATATGGGGCACCAGAGTTCGTGTGAAAGTCAGACCCCACTCTCCACTCCACTGTGAAGAACGCCCTGTCCATTGGCTAGATCTGAGTCAGGGTTTGATGTTTACTACACATATAGTCCTTGGCTGCTGCCATAGTTTAAGCAGGACCCCTGGGCCCAGATTTGCCCATCATAATGTTCTTCTTGTAGGTTTCTAGGACCCTCTGGATCCTTCTATTTCCCCGTTCTCCCATGCTTCTCTCACCTAGAGTCCCAATAGGATGTCCTCCCCTCTGTCCAACTTTCCTGATTATCCCGTTTTCCTGATAAGGACCTCACTTATTAATACCAATTGCTTCTCCTGTTGCTGTGAGAAAATCCTCTCTTGACACACAAAGCTTAAGGAAGAAAGGGGTTATTTTAACTCACAGTTCAATGTACAGTCCTCCCTGGCAAGAAGGTAAGGTAGCAAGAGCTTGAGGACCCATAATCAGGAAACAGGAGGAAATGTAAGCGCAGGCTCAGCTAGTTTCCTCCATCTTATACATTTTAGAATGTCCTGTCCAGGCAATGTTCCACCCACACTTTAGGTGAGTTTTCCAGCGTTACCTAACAGTCAAGACACCCACCCACAAGCATGGCTAGAGGTCTGTCTCCTAAGTTGGCAAGTAGCGCTAGTAATCACAATATCAAATCTCTATTGCCTATGATTAATAGGAGAATTGAACAAATGACCTGTATTATATTTATCTACACTTATTCAGTTACTCATCTGTTCATTCATTTCTTCCTTGAGAATAACATGAGCAAAGAAGAAGCTTACAAAATCAATGACACAATGCATAAAGATCAAATTATTGTGGCACAGGAAAAGAAAATACAGGAGGAGTGATGAAAATTCAACCCAACTGAAAAATGACTGATCACCAGTAAAGTAACAGAGTAGCAAAAAACACCATCAAGAAAACCTCATAAAATTGCAGATGGAGAACAGCATATAAAAATAGCTGAGGAGAAAGCTAATGAATATGGGTCTTAAGTCAGCAAAAAAGCAAAAGTAATAAGAACTTTCAAAGACCACGTAGTAAGTGACCAAGGGCAAAGTATCCTGTTGTGCATTTGTTTATGTGTGCATCCTGGGGACTGAACCTGAGTCTTGTGCAAGGTAATCAAGAGCTGGACCACTGCGCACACTGAGCTGCACCCCATCCCAGGGCCTGGGACATTTGGTTATTATTATTCAAGGGCCTGAGGCACAGAAAACCAGATTCCCATTAGTCAGTTACAGGTAAGTCACTACCTAAAACACTTGAGAACTTGCCAACTGTTCTTCTGACCTCTCTTTCTTGGGTCCACACAGTTTTGTATTTTAATTTTTAAAAACAATTTTACATATGTATGCTTTGCATAGTGACCATTCTTGCTTCTTACCTCCTTAGCACACTTGTTGACCCTTTCCTCTCTTTACAAATCTCTCCAGGTAGCTCATGCCTATTCATTTGATTTTAGGACCTACGAAGATTGAGCAGGACCAGTGCCTGAACTTGGAGCAGTGAACCCTGGTGGGCTCTGCAAAGGGTAAACAACTGAAGACGGTAATTCCTCCTCTCCTGGAATCTATTGAGTAGCCAATAGTTCAGAGGTAAATGAATGGCCGATAGTGCAGAGGCTATGGACCCCTCACCATTCCTTGACTGACTGCTGATATGGCTGGTCTTATGTGGGCCCCGTATTGTCACTCTAGCTGATGTGAGTTAATGATTATAGGAGTTATGTGAAGTCTGGGGAATGGCGTTTTGTAGCCTTTCACCTATATTCTGGTTCTTAATACTTCCTGTCCCTTCTTCACACTTTTTCCTGAGCCTTGGGTGATATAGTTGACTTGTTCAGGGCTGGGCCACATGGTCACTAATTTTCTGCTTCTTGATTAGGTTCACATCTTAGGCCGCAGAGGGTTAAAATGGGAAAGATGATCATGAATTTCCACAAACTGCCATGAAAAAGTAACAGGGATCAATGCAGTCTCTCAGATTAGACAACCAAAAAGCTGAGACTTCCAATGAACATCTGGTTTTTTGTTGCTGTTTTGAGATAGGCCCTCTCTATGCAGCTCTGGCTGTCCTGGACCTCACTATGTGGACCAGGTAAGACACACTCACTAAAACTCATCAAGGGGGTTGGGAGATGGCCTACCCAGTACACTGTTTGCCAAGCAAGCATGAGGGACTGAATTCAGATCCCCAGAACCCACACAGAAACCCAGGCGTGGCAGTGTGTGCCTGAAGCGCCAGTGCTGGAGGGCAGACACAGGAGGCTATCTGGGGCTTGTTGGTTATCCAGTCTACCAAAATTTGAGACACTGTCTTAAAAAATAAGGTAGAGAGCTACAGGGGACGATATCTGACCTCCACACACATGTGCATATGCTGCACATGCACACATGCACACACAAAGAAAAGACCTCACCTACACTAGTCAACATCTCACATGCTGTGAGGGCCTTTTGTAGTAGAGTTTGGCCCCACTTTTTTCTCTTCCTTTCTCAATGCAGTCTTCCTTTTTCCCCTTCATATTTTATCTCAAAAGCCATGTCATCAGAGCCACACGGCACTGGCTTTGGGGCATTTTCCAGAAGCACTAATCTTGTTTTCTTGTTATTCCTTATCAGACCCACAGTGAGCTCTGCATATTGCCTGCTACGGAGCTGACTTGTCTTGACTACTTGAGTGAGCTAAGAAGGAAAATAAGGCTCCCCAAAAAAAGAAATCACTGAGCCAGGCATACTGGAGCACACCGATAATCTAAGAGCCTGGGAGGGGAAGGCAGGAAGATCCAAGAGTTCAAGGCCAGCCTCAGCTACATAGTCAATTAAAGGACAGCCTGTGTTACAAGAGATCCTATCTAAAAAACAAAACAAAAACAAAAGCAAACAAACCCCCCAAAATTAAAAACTTCCCTGTATTTTTTCAGAATAATTTTATAACATTAACTGGGTATATTTTCATCTTCTTAAACGTCAGTAGACTATTTCTCATCATAGACATTATGTATTTCTTGAAAGTATAAAAGAATTCACTGGCAAAACAATCTGACCCTAGAATCAACTTAGGAAGAAAATCCCTTTAACTTCCTACTATGGTTTTAGTTTACCCAGATTTATTTTGTTCTCTCTTCTTCCTTTTTACCTTCCTTCCAATTTGAGTATCTCCTAATAACTTTAAAGATTTCCTGTAAATTGGCATAAAATTAATAGTGTTCCCTTTCATAATGTCTTAAAAATTCTAATTTTTTGCAGTCTCTTTTGGTTTTCAACATTTTCCCTAGTATTATCTTTTATTTTTTTTTCCCCAACCTCGAATCCTATTTATTCCTGTGGCTTCTGTCTCACCAACTCCTTTGTTCTTTGTGTGCCTTATTATCTTATTGTTAGTACCCTTTTCTACTCAGTATTCTTTATTTTGCTGAGTTTTGGTCATTTTACTGAATTCTGAAACTGCATGTTTAGTTTTAATTTAGTTTAGTTTAGTTTTTCTTTACCAATAGTAAATTCAATTATGATTATGAAGTTTACTTTAAGCACTGCATTGGTCTTAGCATAAGTTATATTCTAGCTTACTAAATAACAGTAATATCTGATTTTTCCAAATTATTAGAGTTAAACGTTTTTGAACTTCTGTTATAGTTAGAAAAAACGTTATATATTTTCAGTTTTGTTCATTTTCTAGAATTTAGTAAGTTGTCCTGTTTGTTTTGTTGCTGTTTGGGTTTTTTTTTTGTTTGTTTTTGTTTTTGTTTTTTTTGTTTTTCCCTGTTCCACAGTCAAGTGGAAAAGCACCTTTAATCTCAAATTACAATGGAACCTGACTAAGCAACTAAGACTGCACTATCAGTTATACTTCTTAAGGGTTGCAATCCTTTCTAGCAATAAATCCATCTATAGAGGGGCTGGAGAGATGGCTTAGCAAGAACTTGGGGTTTGGTCCCAGCATGAGGCAACTCACAGCTGCCTGCAACTCCAGTTCCAGGGGATCTGATGCCCTCTTTTGGCCTCCAAGGGCATCTGCATGCACACAGTGCGCATAAACACATGCAGGTACACACATAGACATACTTTTAAAAATCTTGAAAATTATCTGTTCAGTATGAAAAGAATAGCAATTCTGAATTTTGCACCTAACTTAATTTTATGTATACTTCACTAGATTTGAAACAGGGGGGAAAAAAAAGTACTTCTTAATATAAAAAAGTTTTAATTAAAAAAAAAGTCAAGACAAGTGGATTGGGGCCCATCCCATTGGGGGTGTCTGCTCAAACTATTGCACTAACCAAGGACAATACAAGTAGTAAACATCAAACTCCTACTCTGATCTACCCAATGCACAGGAAATTCTCCACAGTTATGTGGAGAGTGGGGACTGACTCTGACATGAACTCTGGTGCCCCATATTTGACCATCTCCCCTTGGTGGGGAGGCCTGGTGGCACTCAAAGAAAGAGTAAGCAGGCTACCAAGATGAGACTTGATAGCCTATGACCATATAGTGTGGGAGGAGATCCCCCTGGGCCATAGACCTAGGGGAGGGGAATAGGGTGAAAGCAGGAGGGAGGGAGGATACAAGTGATGGGATAACAACTGCGTTGTAATCTGAATAAATTAATAAAATTAAAATTAAAAAAAAAGTCAAGAGTAGGGGGTGAGGGTGGCACACACCTTTAATCCCAGCACTAGGGAGGCAGGTGGATCTCTGTGAGTTAGAGGCCAGCCTGGTCTACAAAGCAAATCCAGGACAGCCAGGGCTACCCAGAAAAAACTGTCTTGAAAAGCCAAAACTAAATAAATAAAAACTGAAGTGACTGTCACATACCATGGACCCCAAAACCTGTGTAAAGGCAGTGGCATTGAGCATCTGTAACCCCAGGACTGGAAAGGGTGTTTCAGGGAAACCTGTGGGTCCCTGTAGGCTAGCCAGTATACACAGATCAAAGACCTCCAGGTTCAGTGAGAGACCTTGCCTCAAAAATAAACAAATTAATAAGGTGGATGGTGACTAAGGCAGGTACTCAACATCAGCCTCCATCCTATATACCCACATATACACACATTCATACTAACACACGCATACACACACATAGTAATACACATACGTGCATATACACATGCATGTACACAGACACACTTATACTAACATGCACATGTGCACACACACACACACACACACACACACACACTTATATTAACACACACAAAGCCATATGGTGTCATCCTTAGTACTTGGTAGACTAAAGCAACAGGATTCTGAATTTGAGGTCAGCCTCATAGGATCTATTAAAAACATGTCTTACATTTACTCATTAATATGCGATGGTGCTTTACACCCACAGCACAGTACGAAGGTCACAAAACAACCTGCAGTACTCAGTTCTTTCTTTCCACCACGTGGGTCCAGGAGAATGAAGTACTTTTATACACTGAACCACCCTGCCAGCCAGTAAAAGACTCTCAAGAAAAGCTTTTGAATTTCAAAATGTAATATTATATTATGTGTTCCCATGCTAAAGTTCTCCATCTTATTCTATTTTTGTGGTGTAGAGGTTGAGTATAAGGCCTTGCACATACTAGGCAAGACTCTATCACTGAGAGCCGCCCAAATCTATGTTCATTTTTATTTGAGGAAATTAAAGTGATAAAATATTTAAATTTTCATGCCATGTCAAATTCCATGGGCTAAGGGTATACCTCAGTCATATAGAACTTACCTATACACAAGAGGAGCTGGCTTTGCTCCACAGTACCAGACACACAATGCACAAATAACACTAGAAACAAAACCCACTACTGTCAAAATCAATAAAGCATCCTTCCTGTAACCAGAGCATGATTGAAGCACACTAATGAATGTATAAACTGTCACAGTAAAGCCCATTATTCTGTGCAACTGACAGACACCAATAAAATGGTTTTTAAAGCTAAAAAATTTAGTTTGACTAGTGAAAAGCATGTTAAAAGCATGCTCTTTCTTGTTTAAGTACCATACAACTAGTGTTATTTGTGACTATAATAGCTTTCTAGCAGCTCCACTGTATCAAAACTTTAAATTGAAGCAGTGAACCAAGTCCTTTGTTTTCTGAAATCTAAATTCCCTGCAGTTTGTTTGCACTTAAAAAAAAATACACCTATTATTCAACAACCTGATCTTCAAACTCTGTTTCATCCCAAGGCAAAGAGATAGGTAAATCCTAGTCCACTCTGAGATGTGTAACTTCTAAGTAAGCCTTCCTGCAGCCTTTTTTTCTCTTACATAGAACAGAGACAGTAACTTGCACCGCATATGGAAATTGGGATGGCATCTTAAGACACATAGTGTCCATCAAGCATGGTGGCATGGGGCATGCCTATGGTCTGTTCAGAAGGCTGAGACATGAGCATCACTTGGGCCCCGGAGTTCTGAGTCAGCCTGGGTGGCGTATAGAAACTCCCTCTCAAGGGTGCAGTGTGTAACCACGATGCCTGACACATGGCAATAAGTAAATACCAGCTATCATATTTCTGTTCCACTCTTACATGCACTGCAGCCCACACCCTGACCCACACAGCCACACTCCTCCACGTAGGGTCACCTTCCATGCCGCATCTTCAGCAACCAACAGAAGGTGAACTAAACACCTCTCACGAGTGCTCATTCTTGTGCATTAGACTCTGGCTCTGTAGAGTCCAGACCCTGTCAGGAGAACATTTCATCTGTTCTCTCAAAATATCTGTTAACAGATTAAAAAAAAAAAACCCTAACGTCATAAGCTTGACATAAAAAAACAATGACCTATGCCCCAGGAGTAAAGGCTTTTTTATATACAATTTCAAAAGCTATGCTACCACTCAAGAATTATAATGGTATACGCTGGGATTTGAAAGAAATTATTCTTTACAATCTTCAGTTTGGGGGTGTTTAATTGCATTTTTCAAAAATAGCATTAAAGATGCATTTGCAGGTCTCTTTGATCCACTACTACACAAAGATAGGTGCAGGTAAGCTGCAGGGAGGAGGGCGGTGATGCACAGAAAAACAACACGACTCTTAGTTAGTGACACCAGGTCATCAGAGTCACGTTCAAGACACTTCAGGAAAAGGCTGTCTGTAATGTGACCCTGTGACCCACCTCTTCTCTCTTGTGGATGAAATCAAAATTTTCCTTTCTCAGAGCCTATGTGCCTCCTCTCATAAAGCTCAGCCATTTCATCAGCATCTCACACTGCCCTTCATAGCCAGCTGGGAAAAGTCGGATTTCCTGCTGAAGTGCCCCCCTCCTGCCAATAGGCAAGTATTCTTCAGGCATCCCACTCCACTAGTGGCCCCCCCTTTTTTTGCATTCCTTATACAGAACATAGCAATTATGCATAAAATCACCATCACACATCTTCAGAGTTTCCCTACATGTCCAGGCCTAGGACTTCCTAACTCATAAGACATTTTTTTTCTTTTACAGTTTTAAACATTAAAAGATAAAGAACAATTTTTAAACACTGGTATGTAGTTGTTTCTTGAATGGAGAGGTATATTTACTAAATACATATTGGATGTGCTAAACACTGTAGTAAGTAGATTGGCTTATTTTATCTTAAGTAGCCAATAAAATGTCAAGTAGGAAGAAATTATGTAATAGGTGTGGGCATTATGGGGAGGAGGTGTAATGTTATATAGAGGCACAAAGAAATTCACCAAGTAGAACCGATAAAATCAACAAGTAATTGAAGTAAAATGAGCCACAATTACAGATTAACAAGGAAATACATATTTTTGAAAGTATAGATGCTGCTACAGCACACTTGACTCTGATTTTTCTGCTACTCAACTAATTCTTAGTCTATCAGTTCCTTGTAGTAATAAAGGAGTAAATTCAACAGACCTCTGTGTTCTCTTAAGTATTAAGACAGGTTCCAAAATCAAAATTACAGTGAAAACTGCTCTTTTAAAATTGGCCTCATCAACCAGTATACTGAAAAAACAAATATAAAAATAATTAAGTATAATAATTAAAAATATGTCGTTAGAATTAAAAAGTTACAAAGAGAGATGCAAACCTAGAGAAGCAGCAGACTGCAAGGCTGGAGGCCCTGGGGCTAAGTCCAGCCTCATGTACAACAGATAATTAACTTTTGGCAGTTAGCATCTTTTCATCGGAGTTGTTGAGAGTCTAGTGACTCAATCTGCATAAAGTGCTTAGAATAGAGTCTTAAATAATAAATACCACACAGCCAATCTGTCCTTTGTGAGAAATATCTTCTTTACTGAATACTTAAGAAATTATTTGAATTAAGAATTCAGCTCATTGCTAAATGAACATAACTGAACAAAGAATAATTTTTGGACCTTTCACTTACAGGATGAATTTTGAGAAAATTGTACACTACCCTTTACCCCCTTCAACCAGTACACTGTCCCAGTTGTAGCCCTAACATAAACAATGACCAACCATCATATATCAAATCTCACTTATCTTCTTGACACACTCACTTGTATGCTAAATAATAGTGAATCAAATCCCTTGCACCCATGAATATTTCAATGTGTTCCCCAAAACATCAGGACCTTGCAAACATAACTGTATAGTATTATTATCACATTTAGAACTAAGGATAGTTCTTGAATGTCAAATATCGAGTCAGTATTCAAATTTCCATGATTGTGTCACAGACATTTATGGACAAAACCTGGACCATCTAAAAGTTCAAACATTGCCAGTAGCCTAACGTTTTCTCCTCTGTTCCTCCTTTTAGTCATACTTTATTGTGGGGGGAAGCCTATGTACCAAGGACAGATATTTTGCTGTAAATCTCCAGTGTATCATTTCGTATGTTTCCCTATTCCCATAAAATAGCCGTGAGAAGTAGAGACTTGATCAGATTTGGGTTCAAATTTAATTTGGAGGCACGATTACTTCACAGGAAGGTTGTACTGTAAATGCCCACTAAACCGTCCCGTAATGCTGGCAGCCAGTGGTGACTTTTGCTAAGCATCAGGAACTTGTTCTAAGATGGTGAGGTCTGGTCTATCACCCTTTCTTTCTTCTTTATTTACTAAAATATCCCTGAGAAAAGCTTCCTCTCAGCTGCCAATTATGTGGCTGCCCTGAAGTATAGCTGGTTCCCAAGTATACTTCAAGCAAAGGTAGACATGGTTTATTTGAATGTTTATAAGCATCTTAGGAACCTACATGTAAGCGCCGTCAGTGTGACTCATTGTGCTGCCATGCTTAGCAATGTGCAAACCGTCTCATCTTCGACCAGCCAGAGCCCACTGCTCCTGCATCTAGAGTGTTTTGCCAAACCCCTATTTGTTTTGTTTGGTCGTTTTTGATAGCCTCATTGCAAAATGTTTATGAACACAGATTGGAATCAGTTTGAGATGCAAACCAATCTTCTTCAGCCTGTTTCTTTTTTATCCCTTCTTTTTACTAAGCTAAAAACTTTTAATTAAAAATCATCTCTATCAATAGATTGGCTATTATGATGGAACATGAAATAAGATGTTAAGCAAGATTTTTTCATTTACATTTACTTCCAGTATTCTGTTGAATTAAGAAAAAAATTTAAAGCATATTAAATGTTTTAATCTGATTGGGAGACAAAGATTTCTACTCTTTTTTGTTTGCCTTTGGTTATAGAAAGTATTTTAATGCTAAACTACAATTTTATTGTTTTTCTTTTCTTATGAGTATATTCAGTGTATAAAATGTGGGGTTTATTATGATGCATACACATAATTCTCTTTGCTCACCACCTTCTCATGCCTCCCACACTGGTCTTTTCTCCTGGTCTCATCCTTCTTCCCTGCCATACACGCACACCCTTTAGCATAGATTCTGCATATGAGAAAAAACATATGACATTTGACATTTTGACCCTGGCTTACTTCATTTAAGATGATGATCTCCATTGCTGCCCATTTTCAGGCTAATAACATCATGTCATTTGCCTGTTGAAGAACACCTAGGTTATTGTGAACAGTGCCACAGAAAACATGACATCCTGAGCTCTCTACCGTCTGCTTACTTGGATTCCCATTCGTACACACCCAGGCGTGCTGTAGCTGGATCCTAATGCACTTCTAATTTAAGCCTTTTGAGCAACTTCCCTTCCAATTTCCATGGTGGCTGCACCTAAAATTAATAGCCTCACCAACCGTTTCCTTCCACAAGCCCTGCTCCCCACATTCTCATCAGTATTTGTTTTCTTGATTGATAGTCATTCTGACTGGGATAAGAATGAATATTCAATATAATTTTGATTTGCATTCTCTTGGTGGTTCAATGTGGCAAACATTTCCTTATATATTTATGTGGCCATTTGTACTTCTTTTGAGAAAGTTCTGTTCTTTCATTCACACATTTATTAATTAGACCATTTCCCTTAATGCCTTCTGTTTCTTGGGCTTTCTAGGCCCTAGACTCTGTCAGATGTATAGCTGGAAGTCTCCTCTGCGGATGGACAGGCTGAGTCTCTGCTGAGGAGCAGGGTGGTTTTGTTTTGCTCTGATTAACGCTCATGTGCCCATTCTTGCTGTCTTATTGTGAACTCTGAGAGTCCTATTCAGAAAGTCTTTGCTTTTCCCTGACCAATTTCAGCATCAAGTTTTAAATTAAAGCCTTATATCCGTGTTGAGTTGATTGCTATACAGGGCCAAAGACAGGAATATGATTTCATTGTTTTACATATGGACACATCAGATTCTGTTGAAGAGGCTATCTTTCTTCAGTGTATGGTCTGGGCACCTTTGTCAAAAATCAGACAGTTGTAGCTGTGTGAGTTTATTCCTAGACGTCTTATTTTATTACACTGGTCTATATGTCTGGTTCCGTGCCATTACCATGCTGTTTTTGACATGATGGTTCTGTAGTATAATTTGAAATTATAATTTGAGGCATAATGATACCTCCAAAGCTGCTCCTTTAGCAAAGGACTGCTTTAACTACTGATGTTCTTTTGTACTGCCATATGAATCTTAGGGTAGCTTTTTTCCTACTGGAAAGAATATCATTGGAATTTTGACTGTACTGAATCTTAGATCATTTTTAATAATATAGCCATTCTCACAATATTAATTCTGCTAATCCAAGAATTGGAATGTCTCTGGACCTTCTAGTATTTTCTTCAATTGTCTCCCTTTCCGCTCTGCCCCACTCCCACCTCCAGCCTTCTGTAACTAGGACCGTTCTGCCTTCTTCATTGGCATGCTTGTTATTTATTGGTATATGGGCTATCAATATTGATTTGTTTTTAATCCTGCTCTGGAACTCTCTCTGTAGACCAGGCTGGCCTCAAACTCAAGAGATCCGCTTGCCTCTGCCTCCCAAAGGCATGTATCACCACACCTGGTGAGATCTAAGCGTTTGATGGTACTTTTTTGCAGTCTTCTGTGTGTTTACAAGTGGGGATATTTCAACTGCTTCGTTTTCTATTTGTATCTTTTATTTCTTTGGTTTGACTTACTGTTCTAGCTAAGACTGTAAATATATTACAGTAGATAAGAATGTAGAGAGTTGGGCAGCCTTGTCTCAGTCCCAACTGTAAAGAAAATGCTTCTGGTTTGCTCCACACTTAGTACAATGATGGCATAAGGTTTCTCATCTATATCCTTTATTAAGTTGAGATACATTCCTTCTGGACTTTTATCTAGTTTCTTCAGGACTTCTATCACGGAGGAATGTTAAATTTTGTTAAATGCCTGTTCTTCATCGACTGAGGACACCCTGTGACTTCTGTCCATTTTTAAATATTTTCATGTTTTGTTTGTTTTTATTTTGGTGGTTGTTGTTATACTTGCTGATTTATATATGCTGAACCATATTTATTGCTGCATCCCTTACGCAAAGTTAACTTGATCATCGTGTATGATCTTCTTGATGTGTTTCTTGAATTCCGTTTATAAGTATTTCATTGAGAATTTTTATGCTTACACTCAGTAAAACTGTTATACAGTTTTCTCTTTTTATTGTCAGTTTGCCTGTCCTGCTTTGGTATCAGGATGATTCTGGCTTCACAAAATAAGTGTGGTACTGTTTCTTCCCTAGGTATTTTATGGAAACATTTGAGGACAACTGGTGCTAGCTGAAAGGTCTGATAGAATTCCGCAGTGAGCACACCTGCCCTGCACTTTCGCTCTTTATCACTGCTTCACTCCGCTGCTTGCAAATTGTTTGTGTGTCCTCTTCATTTCATTTTAGTAAGCCACCTGTGTCCAAGCTTTCCAGAGTTGTTTGTTTGTTTGCTTGCTTGCTTGCTTGCTTTTTTAAAAAATACAGGTTTTCAAAAAGAATCTCTAATTGAACTATGGATTTCAGTAGAATATGTCCTAGCATCTCCTTTTTCATCTCTAATTTTATCAATCTGGGTCTTTGGTTAATTTAACTACAGGTTTGCTGATCACATTATTTTTTTCAAATTCTTTGTTTCATTGATTCTTGCTTTTTTAGTCTATTATTTTATCAATTACACCTCATTTTTATTATTTGTTTTTGTCTACTAATTTGGATTTTGCCTTGTTCTTTTTCTGGGGTCTTATGGTATGATTATTCAGTTATTTAAGTTCACTTGACTTCTTTCTTTAAAGTGTTTATTTATGTTTGTGTGGATATATGCGCGCACGTGTGTGTGTGTGTGCGTGTGTGTGTGTGCAGAGTTCAGAAGTTAAAGTTGGGTATCTTCTTCAATAACCCTCCACCTTTTCAGCTACACTCCCTTCCTAGAAGTGACTTGGCTATATCCCAAAGGATCAGGTGAAGTGACTTTGCCACTGTCACTTGTCTCTAGGAATTTTTTAATTCCCTTATTTGTTTTTATAACTTGATAAAATAATTAAATATAGGGAAACAGTAAAACTCTTAGAAATTGAGTTATTCTGTGATATAAATCAGGCCTTTAAAAAATAGATATACATATATATGTGTGCATATCATTTTTAACATAGAAACTTGTGATATTAATGAAACTCTAATTTGAGACTACTTGAAATACTAAATCAGGCCCTGTGAAATAAAAGAAATAAAATTATCATTTGCAAATAAATATTTATCCAATTTTACCAAAATATAACTTACAAACATGTAAAAACTTTCCCTTGTGTAAACAGCAGACAATACTGTGGCAAAATATAATTCTATAGTTGCTGAGCATTTGGTTCTTTACAATTTCTGAATAGATATGGGACACTGCTTACAGCCAAAATTTTTACTTTTTTCAATACTGAATCATGATTGGAAAATACATTATTGATTACTAATTCCACGCCTGGAAAATAGCAGGTATGAACTGATATGGTGTACTCTCTAGTAATCAATAACCCAAGACACTCTTTCATGTAGCTTTTCGTAGTCCTTTTGTAGTCTGTGCTGAAGGAAAAAAATGCAGCTTCTCTGAGCTAAAAATGGTTTTAAAATAAATCAACCAATAAAAACCAGCTAAAAATCAATGCTAACCAGCAACACCTAAGTGAAGTGTTGGTATGCTCTCGGAATATCAGAGCTTACCTTCTACCAAAAACAAAATACTCACTAGCAAATGCATGACAGTAATTGCTTTTCCAGATGGTATGCCTTTGATAAGACATTTTTGCCAAAAGCTCATTTTACTTTCTCTCCAAGCATAATATTTATCATTAACTTTGAAACTGGTTTTACAAGCTTCTCATTTTTCGTGTGTACTGAGTTTTGTTTTTCTATGAAAAGGAAACTTCTAGATACTCTAGTAGTAAGGCATTCTGGTTTTAGTAATCATAATCATTACTATCACTCTAAACCCGTTTATGTTGTTTTATGCACACATTTCATTTTTTTATCACAAGTCCAAATGCTAATTATTATTATAAAGAACTAAGAAGCAGGAATTGTTTCCCAGAGTGTCAAGAAAGAAGCTCGGAAGCTTGTGCCCTTCCTTCCCTGCTGCGGCAGCCACAGCGCAGCGCAGGCCTACGCCTTCCTCACCGATTTCTCTAAACAACCCTTTCCTCAGTGAAGACAAAACAATTTTAAAAGTTAACCGGGTGTTCGTTACGCTGTAATAAAGAGCACATACTCTAGTATATTTCCTGGGGCCTTACTCATTCTCTCAAGTTTTCCTGATTTCACTTTAATGGACTCCACCCAAGCAGCACAATCAATCCCATTAATCTCAAAATCTAAACTTCTCTAAACTACTGTCAGCGAATACAGTTCAAAGGTATTATAAAACTTTCAATTCTCTTTATTTTCAAAAGAGGAAATAAATATGAATAGGGCATTACCCTACAGGACCTTGCAATATTGGGGAAGTATGTGAGATTGAATTCAAAATTTTCAACAAGAATTTAAGCAATCTATTTTAAACTACAGAGAACTTTTAGAAGTAGAATCATAGCATCCACAACCAATTAGCAAACAAATTCAAATGGTCACAATTTCCTAAACTCAAATCTTGTCTATTGGTAAGTTCTCAGATAGAACTGAACTGTACTACTTAGAAAGAGAACCTAACATACGATTTTATGGTCACACATAGCTGGTTTCAGATGCGTATTTAGTCTTGCTGGCCCCAGGGTAACCATTCCAAGATACCTATGTCTTCAGCACCATCCATAATGACGTTCTATAGTAATTTACATCTCTCTACAAATGTAAACACAGTTTTGTTTTGTTTTGTGTAAAGCTTGGGCACCCAGCTGATATTCATAAAGAAGAAATGTCATATCTAAAAAAAATTAAGTATGGTGATTCTAATAGTAAGACAAGCCATCATATATTTATTCATTATTTATTTTTTATTCAAAATGACATGCACACACAAAATAAACTCGGAAAAGTGCTCTGTACCAATCTACTAGATGCCAGTGACATTGTAAAGCTTGTTACTAAGGCAACAACACACTTCTACCTGATATGAGCTAACTTCTCTTTAAGGAAGTAATCGATTGCACCATCCTCTTCTAGGAGGAAATCTTTTACAGCTAAGCAAGTTTAGGATTACCACAGCATGGCAGTTTCTCATTCTTTTTAATATACTGCTTTTCATATTTTCTTTCTTTTTTTTTTTTTTTTTATATTTTGTACGTGTGCATGTGCACACAAATGCCACGACTTGTACGTGGAGGCTAAGAGAACAACTGGAGGCAGTCACTTCTCCTTTCTAATTCAGGTGGTCAGTCTTGGTGGCAGGTTCCCTCACCCACCAGTCCTCTCACTGGCCCTAGACAACAGCATATTAGCATTATGTATACAGTGCTCTGCCTGCACATACACCTGCCCACCAGAAGAGGGCACCAGATCACATTATAGATGGTTATGAGCCACCATGTGGTTGCTAGGAATTGAACTCAGGACCTCTGGAAGAGCAGTCAGTGCTCCTACCACTGAGCCATCTCTCCAGCCCTCCATATTTTCTTTAAAAAACAAAAATATGGATCTAATGAGATACATTATTCTCAGTATTTTACCTTTATATTCTAACAAAATACTATTTTCTAAATTTCTGTAAAAAAAAAAAAAAACTTGGAAATCAATCATCTTTGCCTACCCCAACACGTATTCTTTCCATCCATGTAGAAAGATATAGTGAAAAACCAAACATTTAGTTTTTAAACAAAAGACATAAATAACTCTCCCCTGTTTATAATTTGTATGTATTCTAAAAATCTACGTAACTACTGCTGTGTTCGTCTCCTCTGCCATTATATTTCCTTTTTGGTTTTATTTGTCTTATGTATTCTTTAAAGTAGGGATCGACCCTATGTTTCAGAAGAGTCACTTGACTCTCTAATTATATATCTCGTCTTTCTCTTCCAAGTGAAACTAGTCCATCAGATCCAAAGGTACCACAGGAATAACAGTGACACTTCTGGTGTATAGAAAATCCTTAACAGTGAGTTTAAGAGAAAAGAAAAGTTTCCAACTGAACCGCAGAATGACTACTACTAAAGGCCTCACTCTGGTAGGCTCTGGTAGGCTCTGGTAGGCCCTGGTAGGCTCTGGTAGGTTCTGGTAGGCCCTGGTAGGCCCTGGTAGGCTCTGGTAGGCTGCTGGATTTGGTGGTTATTTTTTTTTTCTGTGGAAACAGGGTCTCACTGTGTAGCCATGATGATTCCCTTAGCTTATTCTCTTAAGTACTGGAATGCAGGTGTGCGTAGGACTCTCAGGTAACATCTGCTTCAGTGCTAGTTTACTGCATCCCACTCTTCAACCTGTTTCTTATCATTGACAGATTTTGTTAGTTAGAAGAAACCTATCTTCCAAAATCAAAATTTTTTTCTCTGCTGGGTTTTGGGGAAAGTGGAGTGAGGCAGGACTTGAGGAGCAGTGAACTGTTTTTAAAAGCTAAACACTCTAACATGTAAGAACATTTAAACTTATAAAACCTACATACAGAAATCAACATCATAAAATCACTACCAACAAGTCAAGTTCAGTAAAACTGTGCCTCAGTACCTCTGAATAAGTAGAAACTCTGAATGTGGTGTCTTCATTTGGAAGCAGGGATTCCTCCTATGTGATCTCGTCTGAAGGGCCTTGGTTTTATCGTCAGATTGGTTCCAGTTACATTTCCACTAGTATGGACAGGTCTAAAATAGAAGAAAGGACACTTGGGCCATGGAAAACATGATGGATTCACTAGTTTCCTGCAAGCACACAAAAATTCCTACGTGCTTCAATTGGTTGAAAAAAAAATGCCAGTTTTCATTCATGTGACTGCTGCAGGTGGAAAAGAAATTAAATCAAAGATTAAAGATGTAACGAAGAAATTGTGTAAAGTCGCTGAGAAGTTGACTGGGTTTCTTTTTTAAAGGTCAGATCTCTTACAGCAGTCTGCAGCAAGCCGGATGAACTATGCTCACACAGAGAGCTGCTGCAGTCATTGCAGCAGCCTGTGCACCCTCGACACCCTGCCCCAGGTAAAGCGTTAGTTTTACCATTCAGGGTGAGGTTTGCATGCTAGGAAGCTAACCCTACCAATGAATCGAACTGTGTTCCCAGCCCTAAGCACTAGCTCTTCATTAACATTTCTCTAAATCACAGAAACAGATAATCAAGCTCCAGAGATGATCACTCTATCAGATCAATTTAGGAGCCTGGCTACTTAATTCTATCTGTGGTTCCCAGGACTGACATTCAATCAGCTTTATTCAAAACACTAACCATCTGGACAACTACCTTCTCTCCTATTTTCATGCCCACAGTGTTCTCTGCTTTTTCACCCACCCCATTTATTCCACAACTGCTGTTCTTTATTCCACACAAATGGCCAAGTATACAAAAAAAAGTGTTCAGCATCACCAATAAACAGGGAAATGCAAATCAAAACCACAATGAGATATCATCTCACTTCAATAAGAATGGCTCCTATCAAAAAGACAAAAGACAGCAAGTGCTGATGTGGAAGAAAGGGAACCCTTGTACACTGTGTTTCGGAATGCAAATTACTACCTCCATTATGGAAAACAGTATGGAGATTCCTCAAAAATTAAAAATAGAACTCCCATATGATCCAGAAACTCCACTTCTGCGTATATATCCAAAGGAAATGAAATCAGTACATCAAAGAGACATCTGCACTCCAATGTTCACTGCAGCACTACTCATAATAGCCAAGAAATGGAACCAAGTGAAGTGCCCATCAGCGGATGGATGGACGAGGATAATGTGGGATACAGACCCGGTGGGATACATTCAGCCATAAAACAGATGGAAATCCTGTCATTTGTGACAACATGGATGGAGCTGAAGATAATCACATTAATTGAAATAAACCAGTAACTGCAAGATGAGTGCTGCAAATCTCACTCACATGTGGAATATAAGAAGTTGATCTTGCAGCTGTTAAGAGTAGAATGGTCTTTACCAGAGGCTGGGGAGACTAGGGGAAAGAAGGGATGGAAAGAGACTGACCAGTAGGTACTAACTTAGAAATAAGGCTTTCTGGTGGTCTGCTGTACAGTGGTATCACTGCAAAAAGATGCAGAATATATTTCAAAGAGCTAGGATAAAAAAATAAGTGGGTTTGTTGTTTTTGTTTGTTTGTTTGTTTGTTTTTCAAAACAAGGTTTCTCTGTGTAGCCCTGACTGTCCTAGAGAAATTGTTTTTGCCACAAAGGAATGGTAAATGTTTGAGGAGACAAATGTTTAACTTGAGTAAAAAAAAGTGCATAATGAAAATGTACATGTATTAACACCATCACATGCTAGGGAGGTCAAGGTGAGTGGAGCCCTGGAGCTTCCTAGCTAGACACTTCATGTGGCAAGTTTCAGGCCAATGAGATTCTGTCTCAAAAGCAAGGTAGATGGTAGCTGAGGAGCAACAGGTGAGGCCGTGCTCTGAGCTACACATGCACGTGCATACATGTGCATCCACAAACACACAGAAAGGGAAAAACTACATGCCACCCCACAAATAAGTACAATTTTCATGTTTTCACTCATCAGTTAGAAAGATACATTTTTTTTTTTTTTTACAAAATTGGTTTTACTTTTGTGGTTTTTTTTTAAAGATTTATTTATTATTTATACAGTATGTATAACTGCATAACAGAAGATGGTTGTGAACAAACATGTGGCTGCTGGGAATTGAACTCAGGACCTTTGGAAGAACAGACAGTGCTCTTAACCTCTGAGCCATCTCTCCAGCCTCTAGAAAGATACATTTAAAAGTTCAAACCCATTAATTTAATTGTATGGTTTGTATATAAACTAAAAAAATACACGTGGAATAATCTTAAATTGGGATTAGGGAAATGGGTTGGTGGGCCAAGAGCTAACTGCACAAAACATGGATCCCAGCACCCACAAAAATCTGGGCATTTTGGTGAGCATCCGCAACCCAAGTAACTAGTGGTGAAGACAGGCGGCACTCCAGAGCTGACAGGCTAGTTGCCCAGCTGAACCAATGAGCTCCAGGTTCAGTGAAGAGACCACGCCCAGAAAATAATATAGTGTTAACCACCCAAAACTGACCTCTGGCCTCCATATACACACACTTGTAAGTGTGCTTACTTTTGTGTACAGACACACAGATACATGCACACATACAGAAAACACATGCACATTTTAAAATCTTAAAATTTTTTTCTATTAATAAACGAGGTCTCTTCTATATCACTTCATCTTTCCTTTCAAGTTGATCCTATCTGAAGTCAATTAACTGTCACACATGCTGAAAATAAAGGGGTGCTCCTCAAAGTGAAGGGCCTCAAAATCGGAAAGCATCCATCCCTCACTGGAGATTGGTTTCACTTGGCTTGAGGAAAATGAAGCACACAGTACAAGAGATAAAGGCCAAAGAATGTTCCGTTCTTCTTGGGGGAGCAGAAGAGCTTCACTACAGAGGTAGTCTCTCCGGATGAATTTTCATAAATGACGCAAATAAAGGAAAATGGAAGACATTACAGAAGATCAGCAAGAACAGACATTTGAAACAACATACACCTTGACAAGAACTCTGGTGGTTTAAATAAGAAATGTCCCCAACAGGCTCATATATCTGAACCCTTAGCTCCCAGGTGGTGACATTGATTGGGAAGGTTACAGAACCTTTAGTCCTTCTTCTTGTTTTCTCTCTGCTTCCTGTGCGTAGATAAAAATATGACTGGCCGGGGCTGGCGAGATGGCTCAGTGGTTAAGAGCACTGAGTGCTCTTCCAGAGGACCCAAGTACAAATTCCAGCACCCACATGGCAGCTCACAACTGTCTGAAACTCCAAGATCTGATGCTCATAGACATACATGCAGGCAAAAGACCAGTGCACATAAAATAAAGGTAAATAAATTAAAAAATATATGACTGGCCAGCTTCCTGCTTCTGCCTCCAGGCCATGCCTTTGCTATCATGATGGCCCCTACACCTCTGCAACCATAAGTGAAAACAAACCCTTTCTTCCCTGTTAAGTTGCCTTTGTCAGTGTGTTTTATCATAGCAGCAGCAAAGTAACTAATATAGAAACGGGTCCCAGGGAACTGGGGTTGTTGCTATGAAGAACCTGCCTATGTTGTTTTTCAGAAGAATGTGGAAGAGTTTGGAACTTTGGATTGGAAAGGCTGGTGAATGCTGTAAGCAGAGCTTAGTGGACAGTACTGCGGAAGGTAATGGAGACAGCGGAGGTCCAGCGCATGAGGTTTCTGGGGTGAACGGGGCTCTATTAACAACCAGCCTAGAAGCTTTTCATGTGATATTTTGGCAAAGAATCTGGCCTATTCTGCCAATGCTCTGAGAATTTGCAATAGTGAAATTAAAATGCAGCAGGCTAATTTCTTTGGCAGAAGAAATTTCCAGACAGCACAACACTGAGTCTGTGGTGCGGTTATTACTGATTACTCTTATGCAGTTCTACAGCAACAAGTGAGGCAGAAAGAAATAAAAGATGTACAGTTTGGTGCGGAAGCTTAAGATTGCAGTCCAGTTGTGTGTTGAAAGAGGCAGTTATGTTAAAGAGATTAATCACTAAAGAGACTCCCCTGCTCTGTACTGGAAAAATTGAAAAGGTGCCCTGAGGGCCAGACCCACCAGGTAAGCCTCCAACTAGTGAAGAGAAACCAAGGGTCAACTTGCTCCTAGCAAGCAATTGCCTAGTAAGGTTTTCATCAGCCTCAAGGGTAGCAGCTGCTGCAGTTGTGGGTACATGGGACATCCTAAGCAAACATCTGAACATGGTAGTCTTATCGATGAGGTAATAGTTTTAGAAACCAGAAAGAAAATTGAAGGGGTCGTGGAATCCTCCCACCACAGTTTCTGAGAGCCACCGAGGCTAGGCAGTGGGGGGCAGGACCAGGGTCCCCCATGTGCAGAGGCTAGGCAGTAGGGGGCAGGATCAGGGGCCCCCATGCACAGAGGCTAGGCAGTGGGGGGCAGGATCAGGGCCCCCATGCGCAAGGCTAGGCAGTGGGGGGCAGGATCAGGGCTCCCCATGCGCGCAGGTCTTAAGAGAGCACTAGTAAAGCAGTAAAGGTGAAGCCTAGACTACAGTGGAGACAGGAAGATGTTGGAGATGCCAGAGCTGAGATATGCACACGGAGAGCAGCGTGCTGGAAGTCTGTCCAGCCCAGAAGAAAACATGTATGTGACAGGCAGCAAAACTGAAGTGGCAAAGCAACCTACGCCCTTTAAAACTGAAGACCTAGATACATGACAGGATTCAGCATTTGCCCTGCTGGGTTTCAGTCTTGCATTGGTCCAATTTTTTTCTCATTGTGTCCTACATTCCTTTTTGGAGTGTTAGTGTATATTCTTTTCCATTGTATGTAGAAACTATGTAGTTTGTTCATTTGTTTTTAATTTACAGGGGTCTCAGTTAAAGAGACTGCTCTGTGTCTCAGAATACACTCTGAACTTTGGCCTTTTGAACAGTAATGATCATGGGAGCTTTTGAAGAAATTGGACTAAATGTACTGTGTATAACAAGGTGGCTGTGAGCCTGTTCTTTCTTTGTGCTTCCTGTGTGTGGGTGAAAATACAATCAGTTCCTTTATTGCTCCTGCTACCATGCATGCTGTCCCCAGCACAACAGACTCTATCTCTCCGGAACCATAAGCTAAAATAAACCTTTTTTCCCTTAAGTTGCTTTTGTCAGGGTATTTTATCACAGCACCAGGAAAAGTGGCTAATTCAGACTCTAAGCAGCTCCACTTTTACCCAGAAGGCACAAGGCCACAAAAGCATGTCATCCCTGAGATGGGGTGGGTGCTCACTCACTCTCCCCCATCTCTCTGTCTGTCTGTCTGTCTGTCTGTGTCTCTCTCTCTCTCTCTCTCTCTCTCTCTCTCTCTCTCTCTCTCTCTCTCTCTCTCTCTCTCACACACACACACACACACACACACACATCACTTCTCTTATTCTAACAAAGAATGACACAGAATGGAGCAACCAAGTAAATTTATTACTTCAGACTGCAAACTATTTGATAAACACAGAAAAGGAAGTGGCCAATATACAACAGTTTAATGAGAACAGAGCTGAAATTTTAATGAATTCCTCAAAAATCTAGTATAAACCACTATGTGGGTTTGGAATAGCTGAGGATCCACGACACAAATACTTAACTGGAAGATGACCCACATATCTCACAGGTGTCCCAAGGAAGATTAGAAATACGACAGGCAGGGCTGCCTTCCATCAGTAAGGCACCCACGGCACAAGAAGCAAGACCCGACTTCTGGTCCCCACAACCCACCTAAAAAGCCAGTAATTCCCATGGTGGCATATGCCTGTAATCTCTGCAGGGGGCTGAGTAGACTAGCAGATCCCTGAAGCTCACCGTCCAGCAAGTCTACTAGAATCAGTGAACTTCAGGGTTAGTGAAAACCTATCTCAAGAAATAAAGATGGATAGTAGTCCTGACGATACCAGATGACTTCCACATGCATGCACACACATGTATATGTACACACACACACACACACACACACACACACACACACACACACATACACGCTAGGACAGGAAGCCAGAGGAGCCCTGCATTATTACAACAGTGTGCAGGAGGCGTCTAGGAACAGGCCTAAAAGCTTGCCTGTTCTCCAATAGGAAAAAAAAAATTTTTAACCTAGAGAAACAATAAAAAAACCTTTCACTTCAGTGTCCAGGCAAAGTCCATTACTTAAAGGGAGAATAAAATCAAAATGCTTAGGCCTCTGGGGAGGGGATGTGGTTTGGAAAAACACTCAGCATGAGAAACAAAGAATATTGTTGCTAGGGTTGAGGAACAGGAAAAGGTAACAAGCACCAATCACAAGGAGACATCTCCTACAACCAGGGGAAGGGAAGGGTATGCCTGTCCAGGACTAACCGCAAATAAAGAGCAGAATATGACTTCCATAAGGGAGCGAGCACAAGAATGCTGACAAAGCCTAGCCTCAGTGCCTGACTGCAATTCAGTCTAGATCAGAACAAAAGAGAAGCCCACCCTCTCCACAACACAACAAAGAGAAGCAACTATCTATCATTAGGACAGGGACAACCACATGAAGTAGAAGTTCTCTGCAGAACAGATGTGCAAAAGCTGAAAGGTGAGGTGGAACAGAACGCAGAAGGCACAGCCTGCGATGCCAGATGCCGTGCTCCAGACAGCAGAGCACAGAGCCGAGGGCACAGGAAATCTGAACCACAGGTATACTAGAGTAATGGCTGCAAACGCGCACCCAGCTCAGCTCCTCACACACAGACAGATGACCAGAGAGAGGCGCTGCAGAAGAGGATCACCTGAGTCTCCTCTGTTCCTCTGCACATGGCTCAAAGTATAAGTAAAACCTTATGAAGCATGAACAACAGCAAGAAAACAGATGCCTGGGGCAGCAGAGACGGCTCAGGGCTTGCTGCTCTGGCAGAAGACCAGTATTCAGTTTCTAGCATCCACAACTTCTAACTCTAGCTCAGAGGATCCAACGCTCTTTTCTGGCCTCCATGGACAGACAGACAGACAGACAGACAGACAGACACACACACACACACACACACACACACACACACACACACACACTAGTAATAATAAAACAATTCTAAAGAAGAATCCTCTGTGAAGAGATTTTTAAAAACAACAAAATCAGAAGTAATAAAGTTATTGAAACCATAACAGACTTTTTGTTTTGGTTTTCCGAGACAGGGTTTCTCTGTGTAGCCCTGGCCATCCTGAACTAGCTATGTGGACCAGGATGGCCTCGAACTCACAGTGATCTGCCTACTTCTGCCTCCCCAGAGCCAGGATAAAAGGTGTACGCCACCTCGCCTAGCTCACCATAACAGACTTTAATGTAACCATGTTATTAAACAAACTAGTTTTAAAAAAAAAAATTAAAGGAAGCTCTCTAGGCAAGAGGATAATGCCAGGTGAAAACCTGTGTCTACAAAAACAAATGAGGAGTGCTGGAAAGGAAAATAAATATAATTATTTTTCTCCTTTTTTTCTTTTTTGTGTGTGATGTGCATGCATGTACATGTATGTGTGCATGTTTCCATATATGTGGGTACACGCGCACATGCACGAGTGTGTGTGTGTGTGTGTGTGTGTGTGTGTGTGTGTGTGTGTGTGTGTGTGTACATGCACACTGTTACTCATGCACGTGGAAGGAAGCCTGAGGCTGATGTCAGGAAACATTCTCCATCAGTCTTCCATCTTACTCAATGGAGAGGGCCTCTCAGTCAAACCAGAACTCACCAATATGGCTAGACTTGTTAGCCAGCTTGCTCTAAGGATGCCCTATGGTCTTTGTCTTCCAAAGCTAAAATTACAGTCAGCTGCCGTGAACATCAAACAACTTTTTTCATGGGTTCTGGGGGGAGGTGGTCAGACCTCTGGTCCTCAGGCTTGTGGGGGCAAGAAATTAACCACCAGCTCATTTCCCCAGCTTTCTTCTTGTCTTTGTTCACTGGAGGTTACTTACTAATTAAACAAAGAATAATATAATGTACTGTAGGACACAGAATATATACAAAAATAAAAAAATGTACTATAGCATAAAGTGGAAGGTAAAAAATGAGAACTTGACCTAAGTTTATCATATGACATATGGAGTAACACATTATTATAAGCAAGATATGATATATTGAAGGCATGTATCTTTTAAAAATTTTTTGAGACAGGGTATCACTATATAGTTTTGGCTGTCCTAGAACTCACTATGCAGGCCAGGCTAGCCTCACTCTCAGAGATCCACCAGCCTGTGCCTCCTATGTGCTGGGATTGAAGGTGGCTAAGCTATGCACCTTTTAAAAGCTTGAGTACTAGTTCTCACCAGGAACAAATATTCTCCCAACATCATCCTACGCACACAAAAAACTTTCAACAAAGCCTAGAGACACCCATACATACCACATGCACAAAAGGCAAAGAAATACTTAGGATAAGTACAAAAAAATAAATGAAAGATTCATGTGCTCAAAATAAATCAAGCACTTCAATATATATTTCTACCATTCAAAAGATACTGTCCCAGCCAGGCATGGTGGCACATGCTTTTAATCCCAGCACTGGGGACGCAGAGGCAGGTGGATCGCTGTGAGTTCGAAGGCAGCCTGGTTTACAAAGCGAGTCCACGGCAGCAATGGCTACACAGAGAAACCCTGTCTCGAAAACCAAAAAGACAAAACAAAACAAAACAAAAGATACTGTCCCCAAAACAGAATGTCAACCCATAACTATCTGTAAGATAAAATATCTGACAAAGAACCTACTTCTAGAATGTAATTAATTGTTTAATACAGCAAGAAAATAAAACACCTGATAAAACAACAGGAAAATACATGAACAACGCAAAGATGACAGCTCTAACATAGAGTACAGGCATCCAATTGGTGTGTTGACTCTTTCCTGCTAATCCTTTGCGTCCTCACTTGTCCACTCCCGTCTGAATGGAGCATTTATATACTACATCAAAGAACTATCCAGAAACTAAACAAGGTACTCTCCCCTTAGCTGTGATTTTGTTTTCCAGTTTGAATTATCCATGGTCAATGGTAGTCAAAAATATTAAATAGAAAATTCCAAAAGTAATCAGTAAGTTTTAAATTGTATGCCATTCAGAGTAGTCCAACAACCCTGTGCCACCCCAATCGGAAATGAAGATGACGGATACTTTTCTTGAGATGTTCTCAGAGTGCCAACAGTAGCCCGAGGCTGTCACACGGCCCGTTCACCCTACTTCAGCTCTGTAACATCTCCTGTCATTATTGAAGGCTAAGTACAGAGTTCCTATAGGAGAGTAGCCACGTGTCAGTCCCGCGCTCCACATGCATGACGGTGATCCAACCAGAGCCTTGGGAACACTAGCCATATGCTTTTCCATTAAGCCTCGGTCCCAGACTCTTCCTGTGCATTACAGCTCATCTCATATCTTTTTTATAGACTCTCCTCGTCCTTTAAACAATTTCACAATATATTACATAATATATGTAATTTAATTAGTCTCTCACTGGTATTGCTTCCAATATTTTGACATTGCCATCAATGCTATTTTACTTAGGAAACAGAATTACTGGGTAAAGAGTAACCACAATTTAATTATGGTAATTTGTTTTTGTTTTGTTGAGGCGGGGTCTCTCTACATAGACCTGGCTACCCTGGAACTCACTATGCAGACCAGGCTAACCTTGAACTCAGAGAGATCCCCCTGCCTCAGCCTCCCAAGTGCTGAGACTAAAGGCATGTGCCATCATAACTGATTAATTATGATAGTTTTGGTAAGCTGTGTTCCACAAAGTTTACCTGGGCTTCAGGAGAATAGGGACTGTGTCATTAGCTTTCCATATCAGGATAGAGTATTACAGCACAGCTCCAATTAACAAGTAAAGGTGCTTTGAAGCTCTAATCCAGGATCAATTTATACAGAGTAAAAATAGTAAGAGGCTTATAAAAACATATTTATTTCATCTTTCGAGACAGGATCTCATTCTAGGGACTAGACTGGCCCAGAAAAGACTATTTGCCCCAGGCTGGCATTGAACTCACAATCTTAAAGTCTTTGTTTTGCAAACACTGGGAGAACAGGCATAAGCTACCATACCAGGCTAAAAAGGCATAGTCTCCTGTGACTTTAAAAGCTTTTAAATTAAGATAGTTTTTATTTTAACACTCATAAAATCTAGTTTCTAACAGGATTACAAATTAAAACATAAGATCAATCAAAACCAGATATATACAATTAAAGTATCAGATAGTGTGATAGATGTTATGGCCACATGCTCTTCTCCAAAGATGACTGTCAAGCACTCCCTCCTTCCAAGTGATGAAACGTCATCCCATACACCCGTGTCTTACTCTAGCCAGGGGTATGATGGAAACGATGTCCTTAAACTCCAGAGATGGACAGGAATAGCAGCTTCCTCTTTCTGCCTCTTGGAAGCCAGAAGACAATGAAAGAAATCTGAACATCACAGTGTCGTGAAAAGGCCATGCATAGATATTGGGAAGTGTTAGTCATATGAGTGAAGTTAAAGACAGCAGCCCAGAGGAGAAAGCCGCTGAGTAAATGTGATCCCAGGTGAGGCACATGAGAGCAGAGCCCCACTAAATGCTGCCCACACTCTGGTCCCCCTTAACTGCTCAAAAGAAAAAGCCATTTAAGCCATCAAGTAATTTTTTTGGTTGTGTGTCATTAAGCAACTGAAACAGATACTATCAGGCTTATGGTAACAGCAAATTACAAATCTGAACGTCAAAATTCAATCTATGCCAGGCTGTAAGTTTTTATTTGTTGACAAGAAGAAAACATGTAAAAAATTTTATCTGAACTGTATGAAGTTAGTTATTCAAGAAATGATGAGCCTAGTGGACTTAGTTTCAGAAGTAATTTTAGAAAATGCACATTATTTAAGTGACGTTTCCTTGCAGAGAGGTTCTGTACAGACAGATGACATATTAAATCAGTACTGAACACACAGGCATTTTCATGTCACGGGCGACCAAGATGACATGATCTTGATAGTTTTGTTCTCTGAAGGTTTAATACAAGAAACTAGATGAATGCATAATTAGGAGATTCGCTAGACTGTCTTCTTCATAGTTGATGTTTTAAGTGGGTTTTGATAGACACAAAATGACTCAGTTTCTGTTTAAATTTATAATAAATATTCTACAACATTGGTCAAAGTTAGAGCGATGTATATTTAGGGCCCCAAAGTCTCCTTGACTACTCCACAATGAATATCTTATATTCTTTAACATATCCCACAAAAGTACCTTGATCTTGACATATTTAATGTTAAACAGCATCTGTTCAAAGGGACATTTCTTCTCAGTCATTAACGCAGCACCCAGTTAAATTCCAGTCCTTTGGGGGGAAATGATGCACAAATCACTTGGGATTCTTCATTGTAAGATAGGTAAATGGGATCAATAATTTAATCGTAAATTTTTATCAACATGAATTCAAGAATATTTAATTTTTGCTTGCATTACAATCTAATATTATGGGCTTGGTTTGGTTTGATTGTTGCTAAAAATTGTTGCAGCCTTGATCACTGAGTGCTTTTTTGAGATGGCTTCCCTACCCTTCTGCCAAGACCCTGCCCCTAAAGATTTTGAGTATTCCCTGCCCCGGCCCTAAAAGCAGCCACTCTTCAAAAAGCCTTAGCATTTAAAATGAGAGAATGTTATTAACCCCAAAGTATTAGTGCTCTGTGTGTGTGTGCTACTTGGTACTACTGTCTCCAGGCCCTCTTGACAGAAGTGGGAAAGAACGAGGACACATGCATGAGCCATAAGTTCATATACAGCCACAAACACATCTGTAGCTGTTAACTATACCAAACTGAACAAGCACTCTTACTAATGCCTCTAGTACATTAGTAAACTAAAGCTTCACTAAAACTTCACTCCTCAAAGTGAGAAACCTATCTTCCACCAATTGTCAGTTTATGTTTCTAATGCCCATACTTTTCTGAATTTTTTTTTAAATCACAAAACCTTACCAGTAGAATCCTCATTTAGATGTACTGTCTAACAATATGACCTAGATTATCTGTTTACTCTCCCAAGTTGATTTTTTCATATTCATAACTTTATACACTGTGGTGGTTTGAATTAGATAGGCTCCCCAGTTGGTGGAACTGCTTTGGAAGGATTGGGGGTGTGGCCCTGTTGGAGGAGGTGTGTCACTGAGGGATGGGCTTTGAAGCTGCAGAAGACTCATGTGATTCCAAGTTAGTTCCCTCTCCCTTGTGGATGTGTATCAAGATGTGCGTTCTCAGCTGTTCCTTCACTCTGCCATTATGAACTGTGACCCTCTGAAACAGCCATAAATGCTTTCTTTTATACATTGCCTTGGTCATGCTGCTTTACCATCACAATAGGAAAGTTGCTAAGACACTTTCCATATTGTTTCTACCTAAGTCTCTTTTCTAAACTTTTTTTTTTTTTTTTTTTACTTTAACAATTTTGTCTTTAATGAAAAGCCAACAGTTTGGTATAATCACCATCAGCAGTAAGATAGCTCCCCGCCCCACGTGCTTACTAGCTTTTGTACTAAGTGGTCCTTTGAAACATGCTTGGCAGCCTAAGAAGCTGTTGAGATTAAGTGAAGGATGACTGTGATTGCCATACAAGCTTCACAGAGACTTCTTTGAAAACAAAGCTTACAGCTAAATAAAGCTGCTACAATGCTCATAAAGGCACTGCCTAGGCAGCTTCTCCTGACCACTGCTCATCTAAATAACTATCAGTGAGGTCGCAACTTAGGTTGAGCAACTCTTAGTAAACTAGCATCCTTCCCTAGTCTTCATCAGGGCTCACTTACTGAATGGCATCATCATCATCTACTTACCTATAAAAGCCTCCGCTTCAATCTGGCATCAATCGAGCAACCAACCACCAAAACCTAACCCTATTTATGATCTCCATCCTTATGATCCTACTATAGCCGTTCTATTATGGCCTAAAAGTATTTATTACTAGAATAAAAGAATTAGTAAGACAACCCCTTAATTAATCTCTCTGCCTACAATTTCACCTGCCTCTAATGCATTCACATTCTAGCTTAAGTGGTCTTTTATAAAACACACTAGATCATATTTACATCACTTCTGCACTACTGACAGCCCTTCCACACCTTCCCCTTCCCCTTAAGACAAACCCCAAGATACCTAGCATCACTTTCCAGGTTCTGCATGACACCCACACTAATTACCTCTGCAAGATCGCCTATTTTTTTCAATTCATATCCTCTGCATGGAAGTAATCTAAGATATCAGTTTCCTCCTACCCTTGCCTCCTGGTTACTGTGATTATAACCATGTACTACCACATGCAAGCCGAATTTTCATCTAGAATCTTGCTAGTCCTTGAATCCGAAGGTGCAGCATGTTCCATTAAATAAGACTGGATTCTAACCAATCTGATTACCTTTTGAAAGTAATTCCCCCAACCCTTAACCCCACCGATGACTGCAGAATTTTCTCCTAGCCTTAAGCAATAGCAGTGTGACTAGCTTACTTCCAATCTTGTTTTACTTGGTGAGATTTCTGTTTAGCAATGCTTTTGTTGCTTTCTTTGAGCATTTGATTATTACAAATACATTATTCCTGTCAAGAAACATTAGTTTATATGTAGCAGAACCCCTGGGTCTGTCTCCTGTGTATGCCATCTTCTTCTGTCAAAACCTCACACTCTTCCCATAATTCTGAAAACTCATTTGCAACAATACCTTTATCCACTAGTATGATTTTTTTGGAGTGTCTAAGCTTCTTTTCACTATAATTTTAGTTCATAATAAATAGTGTCATTTTCCAAAAGCCTTTACTTGTATCAGAATACTCCTAAGCATGACACATTCCCATTAAACCTAAGAACTCCATGGTTTCTAAAACACGCTATAGCACTGCAACTATTTAGCAGGTAGTCATCTGCTATGAAAACTCAACTCACTCCTTCTTTTGAGTTACTGAGTCATCTCCCCTCCTACTAGCTTACTGTCTGCTCACATCTACAAAGGGAATTGCTTCCATTCTGTCAGAACTTGAAGCTGTGAAAGGCTCTCTCAAGAATTATTTGGACCTATGTTTAAACTATGCTTTTAATTGTTCGTTTGTGTCTAATTTGGAGACCAAATCAGCTGGTTCCACAACCTTCTCTCCATCTGCACAGAAAAGACTGCAGGCTGGCCTCCCATGGCTCCTGGGAAGAGGCTGGCCTCCCATGGCTCCTGGGAAGAGGCTGGCCTCCCATGGCTCCTGGGAAAAGACTGGCCTCCCATAGCACCTGGGAAGAGGCTGGCCTCCCATGGCACTTGGGAAGAGGCTGGCCTCCCATGGCACCTGGGAAGAGGTTGCCAAGGGCAGCCTTGAGAAGCAGACTTGCTACAGTCACTGCAGACTCCCTGAGTCAAGCAGGATTTGCTCCACTTCCACACAAACAAATACCTGTGGTTACAACCGAGAGTTTTATTTTTCTTTCATAAAAGGTCTAGAAAAATGTCATTTGAGATAGACTGGCAGCTTAATAGCTACACAGAACCCTGGGTTTTTCTCTTTTTTCTTCCTCTTAGCCTTGCTCCACAGCATACAATGTTCCAAATCATCTTATAACCAAACAAAACAAACAAAAACCACCACTAAAGTTGCAGCAATTACATCCATGCCCTAGCAGAAGATAGGAGGGAAGAATAAGGACTCCTATGAGGCTTTCCAGATGAGTCCATTCTCTTTAGAGGACTTTCTTAGAAGCTCTGCCCAAAGACTTCTGTTTATAGCCTCTAGGAAGTGTCATTTTACAGCTGTGCTCCAAGACATACCCACAATATGGCAGTCATGTTACTAAGAAAAAAATGGAGACTAGACATTAGGTAACCAGCAGGCTCCACCCATCATTTTTTCCTATCTCAAACAAAGTTCTGGATTTTCAGTAGTTTTCTTAATTAAGATACTACAAATTAAAACCAGAAGGATGCAGCACATGTTCCCCCTCAGGCAGCTGATTGTTCCTTTAGGTAAGACAGAACCTTACACGTTTTAAGGCTGCCTAAGTCTTCCCTTAAAACAAATCAAGCCACAAACTCTTTAAAACATTTTTTTTTCAAATGCCATGACAAAACAGAGTCGCTTCACACTATGTTTGCATAATTGGTTTTAAAATATTTTGTTGTTGTTGTTGTTTTGAGACAGGGTTTCTCTGTGTAGCCTTGGCTATCCTATTCTCACTTTGTAGACCAGGCTGGCCTCAAGGCAAGGTCTCGCTATGTAGTCCTAACTGGCCTGGAATTGGCTATGAAGATCAGGGTGGCCTTGAACTCATAAAAATCCACCTGCTGGGATTAAAAGTGTGCTCCACTATATCGGCCTGATTTTTTTTTTTTTTTTTTTTTTTTTTTTTTTTTTTTTTGAGGCAGTTTTGCTTACGGCCTAGATTCAAACTCACAATTTTCCCGCCTTAAACTTCTTGAGAGTTTTAGCGATAGTTACAGGTGTGTGACACTATGCCTGGCTTCAAAGGACTCTTAATTGAGTGCTTTTTGACATCATGGTTATGTGGAAGGCAGAAAGGGGCACGCTCTTAGACCATGACAGACTTGCAATTTTAGGTAGCTAAGAAAAATGAACACATAACAGGTGAAGAAAATACTTTGTTCAAGCCATATATTTGGTCAAAACAGGAAGAGGTTAAACTTCAAGTAAAAAGATACCATTTTATAATGTTTATAGGGGAACAGTAAGAAACTAGCAGAGAAAGGCAGAGGCTGGAGAAAATAGGGCTAATGGATACTAGTTCCTTCAGCTCTGCATCCCACTGCTGCTGTCCCAGCGCCCGCAGGCCTCTAAGTGCCTGCAGCACATACTCACAGTGACCTCCATCTTAATGTCCACATACTCAATGCCCTGTAACCCACTTTTAGAGGCACACACCACCACCACCACCACCACCACCACCACCACCACCTCTCTATGAAGCTGTTCCTGTTTGGTCATCTCACATTTACCTTTTGGTAATGTCACTGTTGGCCACTGCTTTCCTTCTCTGGTTTCCATGATACTGCTCTTGCTTTACCTCTCACTAACAAGCTTCTTCCCTCTCTTGCCTGTGCTTGCAGCTGTTTTTCCACAGCTACCAAACGAAAGCAGTCCATCAACACTTCCTGAGCCTCATCACACACGAAAAACAGATCAAACTACCACTATCATTGATATGACTTCTCAATCTTAATGAAGTACAAACAATTGTTTCCAAAATCCATACCCTCACCAGTCAGCAGACTATGCTTTTCCAGATGGCTACCTTACAAATACCTTAATCTCTATAAACCCAAGTGCCACGACAGTATTTTTAATTCTCCCTCAGAAACTGCTTCTAACCTTGAATTTGCTCTATTACCGTGCTCTCAAGTAACCTCATCTATCCACATAACCACTATCAAGAAACTAAGGAATATTCCAGGATTCTCCATTCTCCTTTCTAATCCCACATTCAGTCTTCACAATTTAAGCAGTGGTGCTGGGAATTGAACCCAGGTCCTCTGGAAGAGCAGCCAAAGTTCTAAACCACTGAGCCATCTCTCTAGCCCTTAATTGTCTCATTTTTACAAAAGCTTACTCTTGTTTTGAAACTTCTTGTCTCTTCAAAGGATATAAGAAACTCATGTATAAAATGACTAGCTACATTATGTTAGAACTCTGCTGTAACTTACTACTTGACCCCAAGGTCTCCTGCTTATTGGTTCCATTTTATGGCATTGGTTTTAGTGAAACATTTGGAAATCCTTGTTTCTGTACTGGGATTCTGTTACCCTCTGCTGAACTTGACACTGGTTACAGTGGGAGTGGAGGAGGAACACACATGCCATTAGGCAAGGTTACTATCTGGCCTTACAGGCATAAGCATACCTAATTACTCAGGTTGCTTCCCAGAAGGACAGTGCCAAGTTGCTCCATGCCTCTCACCCATGGAGCAGAGGATCTAACTGTTGTTAGAATGTACAGCACTCAGAGTTGCCTGGTTGCTAAGTTCCAGCAATGCTAAACAATCACCCTGTTAATTATTCTGGGAACTTTTCTGCTCCTACTCATATCCCACTTCTCTGGACATGAGTATCACCCACAGAACATCCTATTTTTAGAAATTCACCAGTTTCTGAATTACCAAAAGTTCCCCTTCTTGTACCAACATAGCTAAATATGCATGGGTGGGTTTTTTTTTTCTATAGATTTGGTACAGAGGAGAAAAAAAAGGGGGGGGTCGTGAGTGTTTCATCTGTCTTTCAACATCGGCAAGAATGAATCTGTACCTTTCCTAGCCACTCTTTCAATGACTACTGACTTCACCAAAACCCAAATAACATACCAAGATATAGCCTGCTAGTTTTATGGCTGATTGTACAGCTTCATTAGGTATCTTAAACAGCCAGGTATAGTCACACACCTTTAATCTCAGCACTTGGAAGGTAAATGCAAGTGGATCTCTGTGAATTTAGGGCCAACCTGGTCTACATAGTGAATTCCAGACTAGCTAAGACTACTTATATAGTAGGACCCTGTCTTAAAAGCATAATGTAAAAACAAGCATAAATGGAATCTCCTAATATTAAAAGCAATATCAAGTCCCTAAACTTGAACATTGTTAGCTTGCACAAAAGCAAAATATATTTTAGCCTACTTGTTTTTAGTAATCGATTGTCACCTTCCTCCTTTTAGAAACAAAGTAGCAAGGATAAAGAATTTCAATTGAAGTAGAATTTGTACCATGACAGTTTTCAATTTAGAAGCACACCCAGCTATTCTAACTAGTCCTGCACTATAATCAGGATGTTCTGAGATAATTTTTTATTATGAGGTTAGGAATATCACTCCTAAATCCTAGCAAAGAAACAAAGTGGTCTAGTTCATCTACTTGCAGCCTAGAAGTAGCTAAGTGATCCACTCTGAGCAATTTCACAAGCTGGAGCCTGAAAAGGTTATTAACATCAGGAGACAGAGGCAAGCAGATCTCTGAGTTCAAGGCCAACCACCAGGGAAATTCTTTTTTTTCTTTCTTTCTTTTTTTTTAATTTTTATTTAAGTAATTTATTCAGATTACATCTCAATTGTTATCCCCTCACTTTTATCTTCCCGTTCTCCCTCCCTCCCTCTTTCATCCTATTCCCCTCCCCTAGATCTTGACAAGGGGGGACCCTGTCAACCCCCACTATAAGATCACAGCCTATCAGGTCTCTTCCTGGTAGCCTGCTTACTCTTCCTCTGAGTATCACTAGATCTCCCCACCAAGGGGAAGTGGTCAAATAGGGAGCACCAGAGTTCATGTTCAAGTCAGTCCCCACTCTCCACACAATTATGGAGAACGAGGTGTCCATTGGCTAGATCTGGATAGGGGTTCTAGGTTTACTGAATGCATTGTCCTTGGTTGGTACAGTAGTTTGACCTTACCCACCTGGGTCCAGATCTGCCAGCCTTAATGGTCTTCTTGTAGGATTCTAGGGCCCTCTGGATTCTTCTATTTCCCCATTCTTCCTTACTTCTCACACCCAATGGGAAGTCCCAGTATCTATCCCAATCTCTGTCTAAGTGAAGACTTTCAGGGGATATCTCTGTTGGGCTAGTGTCCAACTATAAGTGAGTATATGCTGTGTGTATCTTTCTGAGTCTGGGTTAACTCACTCAGGATGATCATTTCTAGTCCCATCCATTTGCCTGCAAATTTCAGGATTTCCTTGTTTTTAATAGCTGAGTAGTATTCCATAGTGTAAATGTACCACAGTTTCTTTATCCATTCTTGAACTGAGGGACATCTAGGTTGTTTCCAGGTTCTCCACCAGGGCAAATTTAAGGAAAAGAAAAGCTTAGGTCCAGGTGTGGTGGTACTCGCCTATAATCCCAGCACTCAGGAGACAGAGGTATGCAGATTTGAGTTCTAGTCAGGGCTGTTCAGGCAGTTTGTTTGAGTCAGTGAGTTGAGAGGCAGTGCAATGGAGTTGAGTTCATGGCAGTTCAGTTTGCGGAATTCAGAGACAGTTTTTATTGGGAGAGTTTTACAGAGAGAGGCTGAAGAGAGAACAAGCAAGAAACAGGTAAAAACAGAATGAGCAAGAGAATGAGAAGGAGCCAAATTGGAACAGATTACTAGAGTTACTTTGAGGCCAAGCCAAGCAATTCCATGAGAGCTTAGAGAAGCCGGAATAAACCAGTCAGCTTGGAAAGGAGTTTTGAGCCAGAACTGCTGAGTTGAACCAGCCAATCAGAGTTCAGAAAGAACTAGAAATGGTGAGTTTATTCAGCAGTGAGTTTCAGAAGCTGAAAACATTCCAAGCCTAGCTTAGATTGTACAGACTAGAAGCTTTCAGGACCAGGCCTAGGTTAGCAGACAGAGGCAGTTAGACAGGCGAATAAACGTTACTCTTACACTACCCAAAAGTTAACCCAGACTAACTGCTAGGAGCCAAGCTACTACTACAAAAGCCACTGGATAAAACTGGGTAATGTGGGGCAAGATCCATCTGATGTGCAAATGTGGGGACACAAGAAGAACGAAAAATAAAGGTAAGAATGGCTCCAAAAGAACATTCCAACCCCAGAAGCAGACTCTAAAGGAAAAGACAAAACGTACCTGAATATTTTTAAAATAATAGTTTTAACAATTTAACAAGACATATGCTGGCAAGCCCTGCTGTTTGAAGTTGCACTCCACTGTGTCTGGATAGCTTCTCTGAAGCCTTTCTCATCAGGGGCCACTTTGTCTATGCCTGACCTTATCTGGAAAGTGTCTTTGGGCGAATATACCTCTAAACATATCTGGAATATGACCTTTGACAGTTTCGTGGTAGCACTCTCCCTGCTGCACCTATAGGATAATTAGGTACTATGTTCCCGCTCATATGAGAAGGTCATGTCGCCAGACGCAAATAAAGCATCCCGATCAGTTCAACCCCAGCCAATAGTGTACATCTACACTGGGAGCCCTCCATCCACTGCCAAAGAACTACATAGTTGAGCAGTCTCACTGAAGCTGGTCCCAGAAAGCTATTCTGTCCTAGTCACAGACCTTCCAACCCCAGCTCCATTTATTCTGTTCTCTTTGTCCTCAGGGACTAGTGGCCAATGATCCCTTGGGGAAGGGAACCCCAGAGATATAAGAGAATACAGATGATTCAATGAAAACAGAAAACCTCACCAGAGACAGAGATCATGAAAAATATCCAACAGGTCATGAAAAAGACCCAAACAAAAACCTTAGAGATAAAGAGGTAATGGAGGACTAAAACATTATATATTTTCTCTCATAAATGGAATCTAGATTTTGACATAAAAGCAGAGACTATTTGAAGTGAAGCATGGGATGAGCAAGTAGAGTGAAGGGATAGAAAGGGTGGTGGGAGAAGTGAATATGAGCAGTGTAGTGTGTGTGTGTGTGTGTGTGTTCATGTGTTCGCATGCATGCATGAACATATGTGTGCTCATGCACAGATCTCAACAACAGTCCAGATAAAAGCAGGAAGCATATTTATGAGCTTGAGTTGAGATTTTTTTTAAACTAGCCAGTCAGATTCAGATTTCTTTTAAAGATTTACTTCATTTTCAATTATCTGTAGTGTATAGGTAAGTGCATGTGAGTGCAGGTGCTCACAGAAGCCAGAAGCATTGCATCCCTTGAAGGTGGAGCTACATGTGAGCTGTAGGTACTGGGGATTTAACCCAAGTCCTTGCAAAATTCAAAAGACCAGTCTAGAGTTACTTCCCCCCCCCCAAGGAAGAAGTACTACAGCTTATGAAACTTACAAAGAATAATTATGTAGACAAATATCGGAACTATAGATACTTCCAAAGGAGAAGAGAATGAAAAGGTACAGAATAAAGTTTAATGAAGTAACAGCACAAGTGTTCCAAATCTTGACAAATATATAGACATCCAGACCAAAGAGATCTTCAATCAGATGTGACCACGAAAGATCCCCTCTATGAATTATTATACTCAAATTATAAAAAGTGCAGTACAATAAAATCTAAAATAAGTAGTACCTCAAATATAAGGGAGCATTCATTAGACAGACACCTCAATAGAAACTTTATAGGCCAGGCAAAAACAGATAAAACAATCTGGAAAGAAAAAAAAAAACTTGCTATCAAAGAAAACAATACTCAGAAAAGCCACCCTCCAGCATTCAATAATTTCCAAAACAGAATGTAGAGGCATTAGCACCACACTGGTTTACAATAAACATCTGAGGCAATCCTAAATTCAGAAGTCAAAGGATTTTAACTAACATCATGAAAACACAAAAATATATGTAACTCACCAAAAGAGCAGGTATAGAAAAGATACAGGGGAAAAAAAACATATCAACACAGAAAGTGACCAAAGTACAAAAGCAGACAGCAAGAGAAGGAGCAATCATATATAAAAACAAATATGAAAAAAGTCTAAATTGCAGCAGTAATCTCTTAATGCATCAATAACTCTGAATCCAGCCAGATTAAACTTACTAAAATATTTAGACTAACTGAATACATAAACATACCTAGACTCAGTGATGTCATTGTTACCTTAAGAGACTGTACCAGTCAAGAAATACAAAATTTAGAGCAGATGGGTGGAGGAATATTTCATGCAAACAGAAATCAAATATTAAAAAAATAGTAATACTTCTATCCAATGAAATATATTTTAAGTAGAAGAAACTCCCATCCAACGAGAAAGGGTCAATTCAACAACATAAAGTAGTAACTATAAATACACATATATCCAATGCTTGAACTCACCCAATAATGTACAGCAAACAAATGAGACATGAAGGGGTAGACTATAATAGAACAATGGCACTTCATTTTCATCAATAGGCAGAGGTCATTCAAGGACTCCCCCAGCAAAAGGAAAAAAATCAACAATGAAACACTGAAGTTAAACTGTACTATAGAACAAATAAATGTATCAGACATTATTAAAACAGTTCACCCAATGGATGCAGAATATACATTATTCTCATTAGCACAGGGAACATGCCCTAGGAGAGAACGGGTATTAAGCCATGAAACAAGTCACAATAGTCAAAAATTAACTAACTAACTAAATAAATAAATATTCAGGAAACCATAGCATATATTGTCTCCGGCCACAGTGAGCTGGACTAAAAATCAGCAAAGGGAACGTTAGAAATGTATAAAAATATGGAAATCAGACAACATACTCTACTAACCATTGAGCCAATAAAGATACCAAAAGGGAACTGAAAATGTTCTTGAAACAAATGAAAATAGAAACCAAAACTAGCAAGATACAGCAAAAGCACTATTAAGTTGGAAGTTATGGTGTTGGCGATACGGTTTGGCTGTGAAGAGCATACACCGCTTATGCAAGCGGCCCAAATTCAATTCCCAGGACCCACGTAAGGCAGCTTAAAACCACCTGTAACCTCAGCTCCAGAGGATCTGATGCCTCTGGCCTCCATAGGCAACTGTGTGTATACCCCCATAAAGAACAACATATACATACACATAATTGAAATTTTAAAATCTTTTTTAAAATGGAAGTTTATAACAGTAAGTGCATACATAAAGGACAAAATATCTCATACAACTGAATGATGATACAACTGAAAAGACAGAAAGTAGGCACAAACCAAACTTAGAATTAGTAAAAGGAATAATAAAGATTAAAACATAAACAAGTATGGTTTAAAATAATACAGAATATAAAACAAAATGAAGAGTTTGAATTTTTGAAGAGTTGGATTTTTGAAAAGATTAAATTGATGGAGCTTTAGCTGCACTCACCAGGAGTAAAGGAAGGCTCATTTTTAAAAAATCAGAAATGAAAAGGGGACATACTGACCTCTACCAAGAGATGCAAAGGACCATTTAAAAATACTATAAACAAATGCATGCCAACAAACAGAAAGGCTGAAACATTTCTAAATACATAACTTACCAAAACTGAATGATATGGACATAGGAAACTTGAAGAAGCAAACAATGAGTAATGAGAACAAATCAATAATATTTTTAAGTATCTGCAAAGCACACAGATCATGTCAGTTATGTTCTTAACAAATTTTTAAAGAACAAACAATTCTCAAACTATGTCACAAAAATTAAAGGAGAGGAGACTCTAAAACTGCCCTATAAGGCCAGCATTCCTCTTGATGCCTACGCCAGGCAAGAGCACTACGAAAGGAAGCTATAGGTAACGTATTTGATGAACATAACTAAATCAACAGCACATTTTAAAAAAAGATTATGCATCAAGATCAACTGGGATGATCCAACATGTGCAAATCAGTCCATACATTACATCATATCAACCGAGAGACAAAACCCACATGGCCATCTCAACATATGTAGGAAAAGCAACAAGAAAAGGCACTATCTTAGCATAGCAAAAAGAAAAAAGAAAAGAAAAGGGCACAGAAAGAAAGTACTGCAACACCATGAAGACCACATATGATACCATAGGCAACATCAAACTGAGTGGGAACCTGAAGACCTTTCCCATCTAAAGATAAGAGGGCGCTGTCACTCCCACTGTTGCTATTCAGCACAGGGCTGGAGACCTTAGCCTGAGCAAGGACGAGAAATAAATGGCATCAACAGAGAAAGAAGGATGTCATATTAGCCATTTTCAGATAACAAAGTTTTATATTCTAAAATTCTAAAAGTGCCACCAAAATCTAATAAATAAATTCAGTATAGTTGCAAGAGACAAAAATCAACCTTTAGCAGTAACAAAATTGCTGAGAAATAGGTCAAGAAAGCAATCCTGGGTGCTGAGGAGATGGCTCAATGGCTTATTGCATAGGCATGAAGATATAAATTTGGATCCACAGCAGCCATGAAAAAGCCAGGTGTAGTGATGCCTAACTGTAATCCCAACAATGGGGCGGGCGTGGAGAAGCAGCACAGACACAGCCAGTGCCTTGGGGCCTCTGGCCAGCTAGTCTAGCCGACATAGCAAGCTCCAGGTTCCGTGAGAGATCCTGTCTCAGAAATTAAGGTCAAGAGCAATGAAGAAAACACTCAACACTGACCACTGGCCTCCGCAAACACAGGCACAAGCAAACATCCTGTGTAGACATGAATACACCACATATATAAACAATAAATTAAAAAGTAAAAATAAAGAAAGCAATACTATTCACAATAGCCATAGAAACATACAAAATGAAATGCCTACAAAAAAAAAAAAAAAAAAAAAAAAAAGAAAGAAAGAAAAACCTTAACCAAGGAAATAAATGGTCTCTACTAAGAAAAATATGAAGCGCTAATGAAAGAAACTGGGGAAGACACATGTCCACTCAGGAAGATCCATGCGATCCTGAACTCCCCTCAGAGCCTGCAGCATGCTGTCTCTGTGACATTAATACCTAATAAACCCCTTATACAAAAGGCAATCCCCCTTGAACCCGAAACCTTTCCAGTCTACTTGAAATCACATCAACACTGTTTCCTCTTCACCCTTCCCACTGAAAGCACAGGTCCACTCGGTCCTTCCCTTCCTAGCAGCCCTGCGGAGTTTTTCAGGCTGCTACAAACCTAAGTCCAAATCCACACAGACCCTGGACTTTGCAGTCTTTAATGAAGTACTGAGCAAAGTGAAGAGACTGAGCAGTGGGTCTAGGACAGTGACTGGAATGTCACTACATAGCGTACTATCTTAAATGTGTACATAGATCAAGTGGTAGAGGGTTTGCTGTGTGAAAGCAAAGCAAACGGGCTATGGGTGTAGCTCAAAGTCACCTAGCAAACTAGAGGCCCTGCATTCAATTCCTAGCACCACAGAATGAAGAAATGAACTAACCAGACTAGATTTAAAGTAATGGCACTCTCTCTGTAGGAGAAAAAGACCTAAACAACCTACAAGTCAAGGTGGGCAAAAGCCAAAAATCTGAAACACATACCCACATACTGTGAAAGGATAAAATGTAAGAAATAGGTTTTTCTCCCCATGAGATAAACCTTCATTTTCCAAAAAAGAGCTAAAAAATTTGCAATATTGGTTGCAAAAGAGGCATCTCACTAATATGCCTATAAAGATATAAATAAGAATGCAATTATTTATCAGTGATCCATCTCTAGGTCTTAATGGTAAGCAAGCTGGTGGAAAAATTTTAAGTTAATTGCCCAACAGTCATTCAGATATTCTGCTTGTTTACAAAAGACGTACAAAGAAACTGGTGGGTGTGGAAGCTAAGGTTAACTCTAAAACTTGAAATACTGGGTTGTACCTGATACATTTTATAATCTTGGATCCCACTTAATAAGATTATTTTCTAAGAAAGAATAATTCATGGTGTTTTGCACAGAGAACTAAAAATAATATCTATGAGGAATTATTTAAAACATTTTTAAAATCTGAAATACAATAAAACTGAAACATGTCCATATTTTGCCACTAGAAAAAACAATCTGAGTTCAAGTTCATTATGCTAAATATGGCTGATCTTTTTCATAAGATGAATATCTGTAAATTTTCCATGAATAATCAAGAAAATATCAAAGAGAATATACACGTGACATCCACCTTTCAAGAGTCTTTATAGAGAGGAGACCAAGGATAGATCCTGAAGACCAGAAAAGTTGTATCCTGGGAGGCCCCCGAGGCCACTCAGACAGAGCCAGGCAGAAAGCAGGACTGTATGCTCTGCTTCTGCTCCATCGCAGGCTACATTGTTTAACGGTTTTCAAGACTTGCTGCAACAATTTAAAAGCTTGTTCGCTGTACCTGTTAACAACACAAAGCTAAATCAGATAATATAACAAAGGAAGTTTAAATGGCAAATAATGGAAGGGTAGGTCACTGTGTTAAAAGCAAGCTAGATCAAAATTGAGAACAGAACATGGCTGCTGTAGTCTTCATACCTGAATGTTTTTATTTGTGCCATTTTATCTAGTTAATGTCTTATTTATAAGAACATTTTTAGCTGAGCATGATGGTATAGGCCTGTAATTCCAGGCCTTGTAAGCAGAGACAAGAGCTGAGAGTTGGAGGCCAGTACAGAGTACAAAGTAAGGTCCTACTCTCCAACAAATAAATAAATAAACAAGTAGGATTTTAGAATGATCATCTTATAAAATAAATTGAGTTCAAATGTCATATTATACAACAAAATCATGACTAAAGAAACATAAAGCCTAAAATCATTAAACTGTTAAATTAAAAAATGGAAATATGCCAGGCGGTGGTAGTGCAACGCCTTTAAACCCAACACTCAGGAGAGAGAAGCAGGCTGATCTCTATGCATTTGAGGCCAGGTCTACAGAGAGAGTTCCAGGGCAGCCAAGGCTACACAGAGAAACCCTGTCTCAAAATACAAAAACAAAAGTAAAATCAAATAAAACATGGAGAGAGCATCTTTGGCTTTGGAAATGACATTTTGATAATCACACCAAAACTCAGACTACAAAAGCAAAAAAGCAGTCAACAAAATTAAAAGATAACCTAGGCTCTGGAAAACATCTGCAAACCATACATCTGATAAGGAGCTGGTAATTAAAAAAAAAAAAAAAAAGGTAACTTGTGCAGGTCTTGTATAGGTAACCTCAGCTGCTTTGAGTGGATGCAGATAGGTTTCTCATGCCCCAGTAGATGGCCACACATTCCTGTAGATATGGACAGCAGTAACTGGACTCATGGGGATTTCTATTAATAAAACAGAGAACATGGAGGGAGATTGGGTAAGGAGCAAGAAGAACTGGAAGGAAGCCCTGGTGCATAGATATGTAACCAATATATACTGCATAAATGTATGGAACTTAAATGCCAAGAGCCACCCTGTTAAGAGAGCTCACTAGGCTTGTGGGCTGTCTAGGAAGTGATCAGGTATTTGCAAGGTCTGTACCATGATGCACTCGTGGAACTGCTTCCATCCTCTGACATGGTGTCAGGAGCCATTGATTTGGGGAAGTTCAGCAGGCATGAGAGATCTCTGGAGGTGATCTGGTATTTGCAAGATCTGATTCGTGATGTACCCCAGAATTGCTTCCAACCTCTGACTACCCTGTCAATTGTGCTTTGTTGCATCTCTCTAAAATCTGGCGTTAAAGCTGGGCATGGTGGCATGTGCCTTTAATCCCAGCACCCAGTGTGGCAGAGGCAGGTGGATCACTTTGAGTCTAAGGCCAGCTTGCTCTACAAAGTGAGTCCAGGACAGTCAAGATTACACAGAGAAACTCTGTCTCAAACAAAAAGAAAGAAATATCTGGCACTGGTGTGAATTGTTTCTTTCTGGGTATTGACCAGCTCCTATTGAGCAAACTTCCTACAGGATCTTGTTGAGGATGTACTGTTTATTGTTCAGATGAATTAATCCCTGATTAAGGAATTCCTGATTTGATTCAAATAGTTTTAAAAGTTAAATTGTTTTAGATCTTCTAAAACAATTTTAGAGAGTTTATAGCTGCAATAAATACCTAGTGGACCTCCAGATGCCTCACTAAGGATAGCCTTGCAGCAGATTTGTGGCTTCAGATAAGCCTCCACTCCAGATGGCACCACAAATCCTGGTATTTCACCATAAATATAGGCAAGTTGGTTTACACTTCCCATGAACCCAAGTTGTAATGAAGCTACCTAGAGATGTCTGAATTTACTCTGTTTCTTAGATTGAAAGACAGATAAAAATTATTGTCCTGAACTCATTACGAACTAAGAGGTAGCTGGATAATGGATAGTTAGATCAGTCCTAACTGAAAAGTCATATATTACCTTTGTCAATCTGAACTCACTGTGAACTTATGTAATGGATACTTAGATAAGAAATGTTTAGTTTTCAAACATGTAACCTGTTCTACTTTAGAATTCATCTGTTTTTGCGATTAATTGTCTTTTTTCGACTATGAGATAATACCCTTTTCTCAGAATATAAGTATGGTCACCAAAAATAAACGGTGTTGAATTTGGGAAACCTGACTTCAGTTGAAGTCGAGATGCCTAATTTCATCCACCTTTTCTCTTGAATGTATGTATGTGAGTAGTTTATTTTCCATCTCTCTCTTATTTCTTATTTCCCTGTAGATTAGCAAATAAGTTAGCAGATTCAAGGCTTTAACACCAGCCTTCTACAGCTAGCAAACCTAAGTTTACATTAGCTTACTGGAGATCTCCGCAAAGAGGTCTGTCCACAGATCAAAGAGCCTCCTTTTATGACCCCCGTGCAGTCTATAGCTAGACGCCGCCTTTACAGCCTCAGCTATAGGAAAATTGTGGTCAGTTTGAGTTCTCCTCCTCAGTCGCAGTACAGCCAGTCCCTAGAGAAGAAACCCTGGGCTCCCTTTCCTCTTTCTTCTTTCAATCCTGATCAGTTGCCTGAGCCATCAGCTCTGGCCATCCAAGAGATAAAACGAACTGGAAGGGCATCCACATCCAGCCCCAGAGACCCCACCCTGGACTTCTTCAGAGCAGCAGCCGGGCATTAACATTTCAAAGCATAAAAATAGGATTTTACAAACTCATATAACTCAAAGGAAAGAAAATGTAATTCAGTGTTTAAAACGGGCTTGAATAGATGGTCTCATGAAAAGATGCAGAACAACACTACTCATCAGAACATGCAAATGAAACCACCAAGATATCATCACTACACACTCCTCAAGATAGCATCCCAAAACAGGAATTATTGAGACCCAAGAGGTAAGTGCTATTGAGGCCGTGAAGAACAGAGAGCCTTGTACTCTGCTAGGTAGAACTGGTGTGACTATTAAGGAAAATGGTATAGAGATGCTTCAGGAAGGAAATCTAGGACAGGACAGTGGCAGTCTCCCCTATTCATTTGACTTACCATAGTTTCAAGTGCATACAGAAACTACAATCCAGAAATACAGGCATTTGTCTTGACTCTTTCAAAAGTGACAAACTACATTTGTACTTCTAATATAATTCTTTATTTTAATACTCATTTCAATTCTTACTCTCTTACTGTAAGTGTATAATCACAAACCATTTATCATTAGATCCTCATGTACAGGCAGAGAAAGTCTGTGAAGGCTTTAAGCATCCATGGATGAGGATGTCACAGGCAATATCCACTGAAACAAGTGGGTAACACTGAACCACATGATTCTGTAACCCCTCTTCCTCTGTGTATGAGCCCAAAGAAAATGAAATTGCCTCAGAAAGATATCTGCATTCTCAGCACTCAACGCAGCAGTATTCACAGCAGACAAGACATGGAAATAATTTAAGTATCCTTCAACAGACAAATGGGTAATCTATACATCTATATGATGAAACATGATTCAATCTCCAATGAGTCAAAATTTTTTACCATTAGCCATACATGGAAGAACCCAAAAGGTACTGTCCTAAGTGAAATAATACAAACACACCAAAAAAAAAAAAAAAAAAAAAAGATACTGCTTAACTTCGTTTATAATTTTAGAAAGCCAAGTATGCACAAATAATAAAATGTGCTTATGAACAGATAGAGGTAAAAAACGAAAGGTCAGTATAATATTACTGGATAAAGCATAGGGTGAAGTTTTTTCTAATGATTATCTCATTGTTCCCTCACAATATCAGGAATGAGGGATTAAGATTTTTAAATAGTCACTAGTCCAAGGGTACTTGACTAATAAGTGGCCCTAATCCTTCTGGCCCTAAAGCCCAAAGCTCAATGAGGAATAGCCACTGTCCTCAATTAGTTTAAAATGAAGACAGGAAGAACCATCTACTTGACTTAGTAGCCAATTATGAGATCAGGTAGGTAGGCTAATTGGCTGATTGGTTTATCTACAGGTATTTATATGATCAAAGAGCTGACTAATGCAAACAAAACAGAGTAGAGGCACTAGGGGGAAAATGTAAATTACAAATTTAGACAATCTTAATCACACTGATTAAATAATCATTTTAATCTGAACTACCAGATTTAATGTAAATCATTATGTAAGGTTTTAAATAACATAATTTAAAAGATGTACAAATTAGAGACTATGCAAGAGGGCTTCCAGGCACCCAGAACAATGATACAGGGGAGCAACTGCTCCAGTGAAGTGCAGCTGCATACAGGAAGTGCAGAGAAGGACAGACTAGCACTCCAAAAATGAAGGCCTCAAAGTCATTAGCAAATAAATGGTCATGTCTTGACCTATATAAATGTACCCAGACTTGCCCTACACAACCTCAGAGAGTAGCTCTAAGGCCTGTAAGTAGATGATAAAGTGAGGTATGGTTACCAGAATGCCCTAAGACCAGGAAGACCATAACTTGAAGCAGCTATTTCATACTAGAGACAATCAAACAGAGGTGAGACAAACTGAACAACAAATCTCTTCCACATCTCAGACTGCTATAATAATGATGAGGAGGAGGAAGACAAGGAGAAGGAAGAGGAAGAGGAGGAGGAGGAGGAGGAGGAGGAGGCAGGACATGGCTGTCCTGGACTTGCTTTGTAGACCAGGCTGGCCTCAAACTCCAGAGATCAGCCTGCCTCTGCCTCCCTGAGTGCTGGGATCACAAGTGTGTGCCACCATGGCTGGCTGCTCCCTTAATTCTTATCCTTATTCTGAAATCCCTGTCCTCTAAGACAAATTATATTCTATTTTAACTGCATGTTAGTCATTTATCAGCATTTTATGAGCATCTACTCATAAAACAAATGTCGTTAAGTTATAGTTCAATTGGCAGGCAAGTCCGCAAAGCTTGCTTAACAAAGCTTTACTGCAACATTAATTACAACTGAGTCTATTTTAATTAGAACTGAATCTATTTTTATTTGCTTTTATCTTTTTCAGATTCCTCCTAATCTCCATTTACATCTAGCCTCGGGGGTGGGGGGGGCACTAAAGAAGCCTGAGGTATGAGGAGGTTTAATGAACAGGAATCATTAAACAAGGACTTGATGAAAGTGTTTACTTCCCCTAAGTTGTTGCTCCCCGGAAGTACTACCCTAGTCATTTGTAATAAAACAACATCCCTATTTCCTACTCCCCCACTATATACCACTCTAAAATCTCCAAGTTCCCTATACACAGGACTAAATTCTAACCTTACTCTTGATGCCAATTTCCTTCTGTAGTAAATTTCCAAAATTACTTTTCTCACTCGTAACTACAGCTCTATTGTGAGACTTTAAACAAGGTGTGTTGGGGAGGGGGAGGGTGTAAAGAGATGGCTAACCGGTTCAAAGCACTGGCTGCTTTTCTTGAGGACCCAGGCTCACTGGTGGTTCAGAACCATTTGTAACTCCCGAACCAGGCGATCCAACCCTCTCCTCTGGTCTCTGAGGGCACTGCATGCATATGGTGCACACACATACACAAAATAAATTAATTGTAAGTAAAATAGGGCAATATCATTGAACAATTAAAAAAAATATAAGCAGCCTAACTCAGGGCAGGTCTTTTGGGTGTGGGTGGGAGGGAGAGATCGTATTGCTGGGAATAAAACTAGGGTTTCATATATGTTGAGCAAGCATTCTAATGAGCTGCAGCCTTAGCCCCTCAGAGGTACCTCCAAGGTAATGCTTAATGAACAGAAATTCAAGCAACATAAATTAAACATTTTAAAAGCACCACTGTATATGAAGATATTATTGTGAAAATCCATCTTAAGTTTAAGCTGTATGGAACCAGTTCTCACAAATGAACTATTTTATAAACTGTTCTCCTTTCTCTGACTCTTAGATTTCAAATCCTTTAATAAGTCTGTTTTCTAACATTGGCATCCCAGAGTATAGGGTACAGTGTCTCCAAGAGTAAGCACAGCTGGAGAAAATGGCTCCCAGTGGTCCTTGTACGGGTGATTATATTTTATCTGATAAAAGCCTTGAATAGATTAATCAAATGGTAAAGAGTGGCTTTCACTGTGCATGTCCATTGTACATGATACTGTGATACATGAGGGCATTTTCCTCCAAGTAAGTACTATACTTTATCCTAGTACCCTCGTTCCTCTCCATCCCACTAGTCCTTTTTGTTCCCTTTGACAGTTTTGCTTCTCCTTTCATGTCATATATACATAAATGATTGTACATATGTATATAGAATCTGGGAACCACAAATAAGGGAGCATGTCTTTGTCTGAGACTGCTTCTTTGGCTTAATGGTTATCTCCAGCTGCATCTGCTATCCTATAAACAACAAAGCTTTCTTCTTATGGCTGAAAATTTTCCATTGTGCACAGCACATGTTTTTAACCTGTTCCCTTTTGTCCAACACCTACCTTGGTTCCATAGCTTACCTACTGTGAAGAATACAATAAACACTGATATGCAAATGTCTGTGATATGCTGATTAGTGTCTTTTGGGTAAACGAAAAAGTAACTTGTATTCTCCTGGTTCAGTTGTTGTCTCTGAGGCTTACTGCCTCCTTCTGCTAACCTAGGCCTAGTCCTGGAAGCTTCTAGCCTCTATACAATATAACCTAGGCCTAGAATGTTTTCAGCTTCTGAGACTTACTGCTTACTAAGCTCAACCTTACTTGTTCTTTCTGAGCTCTGGGCTGGCTGCTTCAACTCAGCTGTTCTGGCTCAAATTCTTCTCCTAGTTTTCTTATTTAATCTGGCTTCTCTCTTGGCCCAGAATTGCTCTGCTTGGCCTCAAACTAACTCAGCAATCTGCTCTAATCTTCTGGCTTCTTCTCATTTTCTGGCCTGTTCCATCTTCACCTGAGTTCTCTCTCTCTCTGCAACCCATATCTCTATTACTGTCCTATTAAAACTGCTTCCTCTCTCTGAAAGACTCTGTCAAATCTCTGATTTACCACCTTTTCTGCCACTCAATTAGACATCATTTTTAAACATAGGTGCTTCCTTCTACAAACTAACTTCTACTTCCTTTGGGATTAAAGGCATGTACTGCGATGCCTGGACCTAAGTTTTTCTTTACCTGATACTTGCTCTATACCAGGCTGGCCTTGAACTCAGATCTGTGCGAGACAGATCTAGCTCTTTCTTCTGCATCTGTCTATCTCACAGCACTTCCAAGGATGAGGTCCTTACCTGACAAGACCCAGTGCATCAGTGTTTTCCTTAAAGACTATGCCTTTGTAGTGCTGTAAGAAATCTTTTTCTAACCACACAGGAAAAAACAAACTTTGAGGTATGCTTTTTTCCTATAAATGTTATAACTTTAAGCAACATATTTAGTTCTATGATTCAATTAGAGCTTTGTTTTTTGTTTGTTTTTGTTGTGGTTTTTAATCATGGCATACGGTATGGTTCAAAGGTCAGTATTTAACTGTAGACACCCACAGCTGTTGGAAAAGCCTGATGAGAACAGGGAGCATGAGTCCTACAGCTTTTCCTTTCTTTTTGAAATAGTTTTGACTAATGTAGGCCCTTTGCATATCTATATGAATCTCACAGTTAGCTTATCAACTACAAACAAAAGTCTGAGGTTGACTGAGATTGGTCTACATACATCTGCATATAGAACAGTTTGCAGAGTAGTGACCTCCTACCCATAGTTAGTATTCTGATGCATAAACACAAAATTCATTCCCTTTTTATTTGGGCCATCTTTGGTTTCTGAGTATCATCACTACCTTCTCAGTGTGGACAAGCCTCACACATGTGAGAAAGACCTGAGCCCCAAATGAAGGAAATCCAAGAAGACCTGGCTGAGAAGAAAAGAAGCTGAGTGTAGGCGTGGATATAAACCTAATCACAGGCACAAAGAATATTGGTACACACCAGATCTAGAAGATGGTAGGTAGTGTGCAAAGACAGGGGAATGATGAGCAGAAGGGATCTAGAAGATGGTAGGTAGTGTGCAAAGACAGGGGAATGATGAGCAGAAGGGATCTAGAAGATGGTAGGTAGTGTGCAAAGACAGGGGAATGATGAGCAGAAGGGATCTAGAAGATGGTAGGTAGTGTGCAAAGACAGGGGAATGATGAGCAGAAGGGATCCCAAAGCATATCAGAAAAGAGACACCCTGAACAGGAAGTAAAAGTTTACAAACTGAAATTCTTATAAAAGTCAAAGTAAAAATAAAGTGTGTGTGTGTGTGTGTGTGTGTGTATGTGTGTGTGTGTGTGTGTGTGTGTGTAAATTACATGAGTTTAAGCCACTGGGAAAACACAAGGCCTGTGTACATACAGCCTTCTATCATTCAAAATCATCAGTTACAAAAGCTCTGGGTAACCCAATATAATGGTGTGTGAAGGGTGTGCATAAACATACATATGGTTGAGAGAAGAATGTAGGAAAAAAACAGCAGCATAGAGATGCAGTTTTGAATAAAAGGAATCTGGATAGAAAGAGGAAAGTACAATGAGATACAGTTAGGGAAGCAATTTCACAGCAATGAGTACATCGGAGGTAGGAAAAAAAAGACACTAACAAGTAGGAAAGAAAAAAGGGCAATGATTTGAATGAGAACTGAAACGAGTTGAGACAAGTCTGTGAAATGTACATACCGATTACTATAAGCATTGACTGACTGACGTTTCTCAAGTATGGGCATTAGTGTGCATTGGTTAACAGCAGCTAATGCTCCTCTTCTCAGTTTAAAACACAAAAACAAAACCTGCTGAAGTCATTTTTATATAACTGTATTTCTTCTTTTAGCTTATTTCTTAACCCAGCTTTCACACAAAATATTGAGACTCTTTTATATTTGTTTATAAAGCTTTACAACACAATCTTGAGCAGTTTAAGTCTGTTCTTAATCCTCTACGTTATCGTGACTCCATCTTTGCCAAAATCCCCAAGTTACTTGCTTTTTAGTTCTTTCTTTGCTCCAGCTGAATCTGCTTCATCCCTCCTGCACCCCTGCCTGTGGCTGAATCCCCTACTTTTTCTTCTAACTTCTCCTCCCCTACCTTGTAGGAAGTTCAGCTTTTTCTCTCCCCTGCTCAGCAACTGGCTGTAAGCTGCTTTATTGGCATATAAGGGTAGAACTAGGGAGCAGGGTGGTTTTTTTTTTTTTTCTATTTTTAAACTGGATATTATTTTATTTTATTTTTACAATGGCTTTTAAATTATTTTTTTAATTTGTTCACTTCACATCCTGATGATAGTTCACTCCCTTATCATCTCCCAGTCCCACTCTCCCTCCCTCATGTCCCCCTCCTCCCTCCCCTAGTCCTCAGAAAGGGGAATCCCTCTACCCCTATCATCTGACCTCAGCCTATCAAGTCTCCTCTGGACTGCCTGTATCCTCTTCCTCTGTGGCCTGGCAAGGCAGCTCTGCTAGAGAGAAGTGATCAGCTAGTTGGGGGAGCAGTGTTTATACAACATTGAGACGGGACATTCTCAGAACAAGGCTTGCAAGCAGATATGGGGGATACAGAAATCAGCATTTGAATTACACAATAACCTTATGCTAACAACTAATAATAAGGAGAGAAAAGAAATTATATCCTCATTTTCTAGACCAGGGTTCATGGTGCCTTCATCTTCCCAGCATTCAGGCCAAGCTCAGCCTGCTACACCTACTAAACAGCATACATACCACACTCAAACAGCCCTGAGCTTGAACTGTCTGAGCAGCCATGGCTTGTTTTGGATAACAACAGAAGTAAGGGCCTGGAGAGATGGCTCAGTGGTTAAGAGCACTGGCTGCTCTTCCAGAGGTTTTAGTTCAATTCCCAGCAACCACATCGTGGCTCATAACCATCTATAATGTGATCTGATGCCCTCCTCTGGCCTGCAGGTGTACATGCAGGCAGAGCACTGTATACATAATAATAAATAAAAAAAATCTTAAAAAAAAAAAAAAAAGAACAGAAGTAAATGACCAATTTCTAGAACCTTCTTTCTTGTAAAAGATTCACTGAGAGTTTTTGGGGCTTGTTTTTAACAACCAATCCAATGTATTGTTGAGAGAGAGCGAGCAAAAAGGGGGCTGGGGATAGAGCCCAAATAGTAGAGTGTTTCTCTAACAGCATCCATGAGGCTGTGAGTTTGATCCCTAGTACCACATAAACCAGTTGTGGTGGCGCATGCTTGATATCCTAGCACTGAGAAAGCAGAGGCAGGTTAATCAGAAGTTCAAGGTTACTCTCAACTACATATCAAGGCCAGTCTGGGGTACATGAGACCTTGTCTTAAAAAGGAAAAGTGTGTGAGTGTGTGCTTGGGTGCATGCTGGGGGCGGGGGTTGCTAAAATGCAACTTTTTCTTTCTTCTTCAAAATTTCTAGATATTCTTTATTCCTCATTTCCAGACTATAGTGTGGTGTTTTGAAATTATATTTTTTATTTTTATTTTATTTATTAATTTTTTCTTGTTACATCTCAATGATTAGTACAGACACTTTGGAAATCTACCTGGTGCTATCTCAGAAAACTGGGAATAGGGCTTCCTTAAGACCCAGCTATTCCACTCCTTGGAATATACCCGGAAAATGCAACTTTTTAAAAGACACAAAATTAACAAACGCTCTTGTCTAGGGACAATACTATGAATGGCCAATCTACCTTTACTTAGTGTGATGGTTTGAATGAGACTGCCTCCCACAGGCTAAGAGGTTTGAATGCTTAGACCCCAGTTGGGGCGCTGTTTTGGGAAGGATTAGGAGGTGTGGCCTTGTTGGAAGATTATGTCATTGGAGGTGGTTTTGAGAGTTTTAAAATTTGCACCATTTCTAATTTGCTCTTTCTGCTTCCTTCTTATGCCAGGAGTTTAAAGGTCAAAATGTGCTAAGCACCCTTACTTCCAGTTCAAAACCTTGCTTCTGAATGTGTTAGGATGTTATAAGCATCTCTACCTTTAAGTTACAGATGATAATTATTATTGTACTAATTCTGCAGATTCACTGGACACTCATCACATTTCATTTAATCATACTTATTTGGCATGAAATCACCTTAGGTATCTTTCTATATTAAAATTTTAAGCCATACAAACTTGACAATTATATATATATATATATATATTATTAATACATATAAGCATATTTTTATTATCAAGTATCATATTTATTGATATGAGTAATACACATTTGAAGACATAACTGCTAGGGGCTATAATTTTGTTCCCTTATTTGCTCTACATGAGGTTTACTCAAATAAAATGCAAGCAATGTAAACTATTTGCACACTATTAGCAATATGTGTAAGATTGGGCTGTTGTCAAAAAAATTTGCTATTTGCAGCTAACCTAGTTAAACGAATACCAGAGTGCATCAGTCACAGGCCTGAGCATTTGTTAGGATACCGTGCCAAATTCATCCAGAACTAGCCAAAGAAACTGCTGAACCTAAAAAAGTGCTACCATTTAGAACCTTATGAATCTTATTTTTTAATGTACTTTTGTGATAGAAATGTGAGGGGAGAGCGAGGAGCTAAAGAGATGGCTCAGTGGTACCAGCCTGTACTGCTCTTGCACAGCACACAAGTTCAATTCCTAAAACCCACTCTGGGTGGCTCAAAGCTGCCTTTAACTCCAGGTCCAGGGGATCTGACACTTTCTTCTGGACTCTGTGCATAAACGTATCCTCAGACACCCTCACATATATATTATTAAAAATAACAATAAAAATCTAAAACCTTAAAATAAAGTCAAATTACTTCCTACAGCTATACTTTTCCTTCACAGTGATCCCTAATCTTTACACATACACACAAATTTTCTCACTCATTCTCTCTCCATTGCTCTCTCTCATATACTCTCTATAGAAAGGAATGCATATTTAAATGAAAATGTCTCAGACTAAATGTTTACTGTACCTCTGTCTAATAAGACAACACTGAAGACTGCCTACAAAATGCACTAAAGAGTAGTGCATTGTGGTATAACCATGAACTAGGAATCACAGGGGAGAAACGATGAGAAAAATGCATATTACAACAGTATATTACAGCAGTGGTTCCCAACCTTCCTAATGCTCCCTATGGTGTGACCCCCAACCTAAGATTGTTTTGTTGCTACTTCATAACTGTAATTTTGCTACTGTTATGAGTTGTAATAAAAATGTCTGATAAGTGACACCTGTGAAAGGGTCATTCAACCCCCACTGGGGTTTTGACCAACACGTTGAGAAATACCATATTAGAGTATATATCTAAAGCTTAAAACACGCAAAACAATTATATTACTCATGGAGACAAAAGCATTTGTGATATTGTTTTCTTCAGGAAATGGTACTGATCCCATCCCCACACTTCCCAAGTTAGGACAAAATGTTAAGGATTCAAATAACCTGGATGAACAGTACATGAAATAATTGATACATTATCCCTTGATTTTGGTGCATTTTGAAATAGATGAAATAGATGATGCTATTTAACAAAGAGTTAAGACCTGACCAAGAATATGTGAAGCCAGGAAAGAACCACCTGTGGCAAACAGAGGTTTTACAGTTTTCATTCCATCTCTGCTATAGCTACCTGTAGAGAAATTTTAATTCAGAACTTGGTTGCTCTGGGAAGGGATCACATGCAAAGACCTTCTAGGTCTGTGTGACCCTCTGTGTGATCCAGCTGGATTACAAACACACCTTTAATCCCAAACAGTGGGATGGTTTGTATAAGGAAGCACCCATGTTTGAAAGTGATGCCTAGGTGAGTAGAAGAAAAAGTGAAGAGCCAGAGAAAGATTTGACAGAAGAGGATATGCCCAACTCTCATGGGAAGAGAGAAAAAGGAAGCTATTTAAGGGGCAATGCAGAGAGAGAGAGAGAGAGAGAGAGAGAGAGAGAGAGAGAGAGAGAGAGAGAGAAGTTTTACCAGGGGAGTTTTACAGGGAAAGCTTGAATGAGAGAACAAGCAAGACAGAAACCTGTGAAGACAGACCAAGCCAGAGAATGAGAAGGATCCAGAAGATTAGAGCGGATTACTGGAGTTAGTTTGAGGCCAAGCAGAGAAATTCAGGGGCCAAAAGAGAAGCCAAACTGAATAAATCAGCTGGGAAAGGAATTAGAGCCAGAACAGCTGCTTTGAACCAGCCAGCCCAGAGCTCAGTAAGAACAAGAAAGGGTGAGCCTATTCAGCAGTAAGTCTCAGAGGCTGAAAACATTGTAGGCCTAACCTAGGCCTCGGTTAGATTGTATGGAGGCTAGAAGCTTCCAGGACTAGGCCTGGGTTAGCAGACAGAGGCAGTAAGCCTCCCAGACAACAACTGAGACAGGCAAATAAAGGTTTCTTTTACATGCACCAACCAAGGACCACGCACGGTGAGGACCTAGACCCCCCTGTTCGGATGCAGTCAATAGGCAGCACAGTCTCCTTGTGGGCCCCATAACACGGAAAGCAGCAACCACCTCTGACATGGACTCTGTTGCCCACTCATTGATCACTTCCCCCTGGCAGGGCGGCCTTCCCAGGCCACAGAAGAGGATGCAGGCAGTCCAGATGAGACTTAGTAGGCTGGGGCCAGATGGTAGGGGGGAGGAGGGTTCCCCCTTTCTGAGGACTAAGCGAGGGACAGGGGTAATCAGGGCGGGAGGAGGAGCGAGAGGCTATGAGAGAGGGGGCTACAATTGGGATGTAAAGTGAACAAATTAAAAATAAAAAGAATTGCCAATAAACACATGAGAAAACTCTCATTGTCAGTAGCCATCATGAAAATTCAGAATAACACTGGATGGGGGCATTTGCTGACTCCAAGGTCCAGTGCACCAACATAAACAAAAACTTGTGCTCACAAGAAAAAAAACGTTCCTTTTCTAGCTACCTGCAAACATAGGCACAAATCCCCTCATTTAATCATCCAACTGTACTGTAAATGGAGGTATCAGAACTCAGCATTAAAAGGGGGTGGGGTGGGGGTGATTATAATTGCTCATAGCCAAGTAGTAGCAGAGGTCCAGAAAACACGTAGTCACAAAGCAACTTTCATAACAATTCTGGCATTTCAAAGGGACAAGACACAAATTCTTGGTTTAGAAAAGGATTTCATTGACTTTTTTTTTTTTTAACTCCAAATGAACCCCCAAACAACCATTGTCTCCTCAAAACAGCTTAATTCTGAATTATATGAAAAGGAAAGCAAAACAAAAGAGCTGCTTGGTGACACTACTTTGTACTGCTCTGGCCTAGTGAGGTGCTGAGTTGAATTTGGAGCTTCGGAATTAAGGGCTTTGATGGGGTGAGTACTCAACACCAAGAGCAGGTCCTAGCTGAAAAAAAAAAAAATCAACTTTTTTTTTCTTATGGTTTTTTGAGACAGGGTTTTCTGTGTAGCCTTGGCTGTTCTGTACTCACTTTGTAGACCAGGCTGGTCTGGAACTCAGCATTCCACCTGCCTCTGCCTCCTAGAGTGCTGGGATTACAGGTGTGTGTCACCACGCCCAGAAGGAATAATTCTAAACCATTCAAATGTTTAAAAATTAAACCCAACTGCTTTAGAATTCTAATTCTCCTACTATGCTGATGGATATAATGTTCTTGTTTAAATTTTAAACATTGTGAGTTATGATGCACTCAACTCCTTTTCACTTAAAATGCTACAAGAAAAACAAAAACTGATTGCAACTATAAACACATGAGCTCCAGACCCTGTGTTCTTTCTGAAACACCGTTTTTACAGTAATATTTGGGTAGGTGAAGCCTCTTATCCCCAATATTGTATACAGTACCATATGCATTCATGAGCAAGTGTCCAAGAAGTTTAAAGGCCAGCTACCAGACATGCAGAGCTCTGATTTGAAAACAGGTTAGACTAGTTCCCACATTCTACCATAAGGGCAAAGGTTAATATGGTCTTGGTAAAGAAACAAAGAAACTCCATTTAAAGAACAACAAAATATGCATTAGCAAGGAATCAGAGGAGAAACTAATGAAGTGGCAGAATCATAAAGCAATTACAATGTTGCTAAGCAAACTGAGTCACAAAATGCTATTTTTATGTGTATTTGGAAGATAGTAGGTTTTATCTGTTTGGGGTTTTTTTGTTTGTTTGTCTGTTTCAAGACAGAGGCTTTCTCTGTGAGGCCCTGGCTGTCCTGGAACTCACTTTGTAGACTAGGCTGGCCTCGAACTCAGAGGGATCCTCATGCCTCTGCCTCCCAATTGCTAGGATTAAAGGGATGTGTCACCACTGCCCATCATAGCTTTTATCTTACTGAAAAAGAATTGAGATCTAGCCCATACTACATAGCAAAAATAACTTAAGCTAGAGAAGACATAAATGTTAACACTGAATCTAGACTAGGCAATGCGTTCTTAGATATGTCAAGAAAAAAAAAAAACCAATCAATTAGATTTATCAAAACTTAATTATTTTGTATTTCAAGGGATACCACTAAGAAAGTTTTAAAAACACATCATGCATTTGATGTGGGACTTGCAACCTGAACCATGAAGCAATTGTATACTCAACAATAAAAAGACAACTCAACTTTTAAAACTGGGCAAAAGATGTGAACTGATGTTTACCCACGGAAGATGTGCAAACGGTCAAGACGCCTCTGAGAAGCTGCTCAACTTCGACTCGGAAGTCAGAATCAGATTTACAGTGATATGTCACCAAGAAGGATGGCTAATGGTAGGTGTAAAAGGCTCCAGCCATTTTGGTAAACACCTTCACAGTTCGTAAAATTGTTAAACACAGTATTACCATATGATCTGCAATTCTAGTTCTTGTACACGCAAGAAAAATAAAATCATATGCCCAAGTAAAAACCTGTCCATGACTATCATAGCAGCATTCTTCAAAGGCAATGGCTGTGCGGCAGCTCCTTTTGGTGAGCAACACTGTCCCCTACTTGGGCCCAGAAGGAAACTAAAAGCAGGATGAAAGCCTTCACTTTGTGTTTGTCACTTTCCTTATTTTGGCTGAAGACTCGGATATCAGTCATTGTCCTTAATCGTTCCTCTTAGTCCACCGCAAGATTCCAGGAACTGCAAAACCTCTTAGAAGACACACGCACACACACATGCAGACACGCACGCACGCACACTCACTCCCTCAGTGATGGGGAGTGAATACAGATAAATTATCCAGGAAGGCAAGGCTGTACCAAGAATCAGGAATGACCGTGTAGGAGCCAGACTAACCCTCACAAGCAAAGACAGCAACAGAATGTCTCTGGACCACAGTGAGGAACCAGAACTGAGACATCATCAACCAGATCACACTTGGACTGGAACTACTCTGAGCCGACTAGCTCCTGCCTCTTGCCCAGGTTCTTTTATGTAAGTCTAATGCTCAATAGGTATCTCAAAGCTAGACTTGGAGTCATTAAGCTTTTTTATCCACTTCTCTTCCCAATGTGACCTCAAAAAAATAATTATTTCTCTGTTTTTCACAATTACTTGCTTTTTTAATTAGCATACTGGGGACAGGTAGACAAGCTTAGCCTATTGTGGCTATAGAAGTCTACTCTAAAAACAGGTTACAGTAATAGTCAAAAGGGAAGTGCTGGGGAGGTGACTTAGTAGTTAGGAGCACTGGCTGTTCTTCTAGAGGACCCATGCCTGATTCCCAACACTTACATGGTGGCTCACAAGCATCTCTAATGCTAGTTCCTCGGGATCCCACACCCTCTTCTGACTTCACTACATCAACTACACACATGGTACATGGACATACATGCAAGACACTTTTACACATAAAATAAATGAAATTTTTAAATATTTTAAATGGAATGCAATAGAATATTATTTGGTCATTAAAAAACATATATCTGCTAAAAGTGTAAAGTTACAAGAAACTGACAAGAAAAGGTCATTGAATAGTGCCAATTATAGAAAACATTCCAAATAGGGAAATCTATAGAGGCTTGGATACATTAGTGGCTCAGAAATGGGAAACAAGGAGTGCTTTCTCCTGGACATAGAACTTCTTCTGAAATATTTGAAATAATAATAATAATTATTATTAGGTAGTGGTGATACTTGTATAACTTGGCGAAAACACCAATGGCCACCAAGCCATAGACTTTCAAAGGGCGACTTGTGGTATAAAAATAAAGAGGAGCAAGAATGGAGGTACACTTGGGGACAGGTAGATCTCTAAGAGTTCCAGGCCAATCGGGGATAAAAAAAGAGACCCTGTCTCCCAAAACAGGGGAGGGGGCAGGAGGAGGAAGGGGGGGAAGGGGGTGTGTGCGGGGGGGGGGTGGCTAGAAACCTGACTCAACAGTTTAGAGCTCTTGCTGCTGTTGCAGAAGACCTAGATTCAATTCCCAGGACCTCAATGGTGGCTCACAACCATTTGTAACTCCAGTTCCAGGGGATCCAGTGCCTTCTCCTGGCCTCCGTGGGCACCAGGCACCCACATGGTACACATACCTGCATGTAAGCAAGACAGTCATACATATAAAATAAAATAAATCTTAAGTTTTTTAATTAAAAATAAATAAGAAAGCTCTTTTAGAAATATCACAATGAAATCCTAGCTCTTTCAACATAATAAATGGCATAAGGCTATATGACTTAACAAAAGAACAGCAAAAAACAATGATTTAAAACCCAAATATCCCAGTTTTGCCTTGGAACATTGTAGTAACCTATTTCCAAAGGTCAAGAAAAAAAACATATATTCATCACTTTGCATATCTGTAATTATTCATCAGACCCTCTGCCACTGAGCCTGGCCACAGTCACAGACCTCACAGTAGTTTTCCATGTACTCATTGCAATTTACTGGAAGTGATAATACATAGTTCTTTTTTTTAAATCTTAATCTACTATATATGCAAACAGTAATGCTCTGTACTTCAAACAGATTTATTAATTACCAAATAGTTCAAATATGCAAAATCATGTTAAAAATAATTTTAACATATAGTACACCAGCACACTCAGCTAAGGAGGTAGATGTTACAAATTCCATTGCTAATTTACTTGTAGTATCTATCCTTTTACAAAAATAGATAAATGGTTTCTCTAGTCTTACTCCCTTAAGCGTATCTTTACCGCGCCTATGCAATTGGCCCATGGAGTAATTGGTGTCACAGTGCACAGGGAGTTTTAGGCACCCTGACACGTGATATTCACCACCTACAAAATCTCTGCCATTCTGTTTTAGCAAAGAGGCAAACTCTCCCATACTTCAACAGCGACAGTTATGGGAACGTAAGTTAGAAAATGACTAGAGGTTTCCTTCCATCCAAAATGTTCACTCTTAGAAACAAAGGCTTCTACCATCTTCCTTTGCTCGTGTACTGTCAGCTCAGTTGCATCTCGTTTTAACATTGACACCATTTTTCAAGGCAACTTTACAAATAACATATCATTATTCTGCAAGGCCGATATATCCATTTTATAGACATGAAAGAGCAAGGTGCTCATTAGCAGATGACTGGTGTGGAGCAAAGCTGCAGGCCTTTGATATCTGACTTCTTAGTGTCATGGCCTTGGACATTTAACCTTTCTGAAGTGCAAAATACAGATGATAATGTCTGCCTTATAGAGTAGTTACAGAAATAAGATATTATATATAATATATTTATATACATACATACATACATACACTCACACACACACAAACTACTTTGCACAGAACCTGGTACAAAATACTTGTATTAGCTGCTGCCACCCTTGTTGCTGTTAGATCATGTGAGAATTAACGAAGAGCTCTATGCAGGGGGTCAAGGTCAACACTAGGTGTTCTTCAATTCCTGACAACCCTGCTTTCCGCCCAGTCTGAGCACTTCTGTGCCCAGTGTCTGACACCACTACCACACACTGCCTTTTCAGCTAACACCATGGTGAGCGCTTTAGTGTCCTAAGAATAAAAAGCCAATAGCAAGTGCAACAACTGCTAACATAAGACAAGGATGGCTGGACATTATTTATATATATATATATATATATATATATATATATTATACTCCTCTCCCCTCATATTAAGCCTTTGCTATGTTCTCACATCAAAATATCAACTTACCGGATACCCAGGGGGCACAGCAGCATGGCAAACTAAATCAAAATCCAGACTGCAAAATATTCCACAGGGCCAACCACCCAGGTTCTTCAAAAGTTATCATTACAAGGGAGGGAAGAAGAGGGGAGAAAGGAGGGGGGAAGCGGGAGAGGATTTAAATGTCTGTAGTTCTCCCACGAAAAGAGGCCGCAGTGCAGCCTCGTGTACATCATCCTGAGAGAGCAAATACACTAGTGGCATAGCCTGAAGGGTTAGTAATATTTAGACTTCGGAACATTTCTTTGTAAATCAATCAATTGGCATGTTTTAAAAAAGAAATAGAATAACAGCACGTAGCCTTCAATACTGCCTATGCTGCAGCCAAACAGGGCAGTCTTATTCTAGAGAGTGAGTCCAAAGACTTCAGATTCACGAGTTTTTAAAATGAGTCCCACCCCCAAATCTGTAAAAGATGGTTGAAGCAAAGATCAAAGGAAATAAAAATAAAGTACAAGAGAAGCCACAAAGGACCGTGTATGTAACTTTTCCTTTGTCTGAGAGACGCCCCACACCTTCAAAGGATTAGCTATAGCAGGAACTGATCTATCACTAGAGATGGAAATGTTAATACCTACTTATCAAGGACTAAGTTAATGATGAGTAATGTGACATTTCAGTATGGACATGCATTATACTAAAATCACTTGTTTCCATACCACCCCCCTGCCCCCACCCCAATATCTGAGACAGCTCACAGGGGTGCATTACAATTTGTGCCGGTTTCAATATGAAGTGTGTCTGCCACAGACCCCTGCTGTGAATGACTGGTCTTCAGCTGGTGGTATACTGCTTTGGGAGGTTGTGGAAACTCTGGGGGTGGATATAGATGGAGTAAGTAGGTCACTGGGGTGTGACTTTTAAAGTTACACTAGGTCCCTAGTCCTTTTCTCTGCCATGAGGAAAGGAACTCTCCTCGGCCACATAAATCCACTGCCACAATGGCCAAGCAGCCATGGATGGAGCCTATGAAATCACAAACCAAAATAAACCTTTCTTCATTTAAATTGCTCCTATCAAGTATTTGGTCACATCTACACAAAGGTAACTAATAAACAAAAATAAATTAAACTGGGCAAAGAGAAATAAAGGAAGAATATTAAGAGTGAGTCAACAGTAAATTTACCATTTAAAACATATGTAACAAATTCCCATACTATTGTAAGGGAAAGGCCACCCATCAGGCTCTGAGCTTCCCTTCTAAAGAGAGAAATGCTATCAGTTTCAAGAGTTGTGAGGACTATGTAGGATAAACAAGCTGGTCAAAAATAAAAAAAGAAAATAGAAAGAAAGAAAAGAAAAGAGAAAAGAAAAAATAGCCTTTCCTGGCACCAAGATCAGGGGCAGTTTACTACAAGGGTCCTAATGTTAACAATGTTGAGAAACAAAACAAGAAAATAATAATATTTCATCTTTATTGAACCCGCCCCCTCCCCCCCCCCAGTCAGACATGTGCTAAGCCTTTGCCTGTGAAATCTCAGGAAACACTCTCTACTTTGCAGAAATAGCTGCGATCACCATTATTGCCATTTTATAGATGAAAATCAAAACCAGCGACAGGTGAAGCTACCCGATCCAGGAGTCAGCAGGACAGAGTCAAGTTCAGAGGCCCCGCCTAGCCTTCAAATCACTCATCCTCATCAATAAAGTGAGGACATAAGCATCTGCCTCCAGCTACAAGCAGTACTTGTCTATCAAATACTAGCTCATTGGTGTTGCGTATCAGCCCTCCAGGTCAGCTGTTACTAGCTCCCGTAGTAGCAGTAATGACAGAGCACTATGACAGAGGAGACAATGCCTCCATAAGAATGCCACAGTAAGGATCATAGTAAATTTCACAATGTTGTTTGTTTTAATGGCTCTCAATAAATGTTGATTGCTTTATACTAAAGAAAGGTTCTGTAAGAGCAGTCTTACCCCACTCTAAAACAATGTAGTCAACACACATAGTTCTCAGATAGTCTGATTCGATCCAGGTAAAAACTGATAGGCTTTAAAGTAATGTATTAAATGTGTCTTCACTAATTCTCCAGGAAATGACAATTCTGATTACTAGAGATATTTTTTTAATTAAACAACAGCTCTGAAAGTAGATACAACATTTGTTTGAGTGATGCAAAATTATAATATATGCATATATACATATATTTCATAGCCAATAAAGTACAGAATAATATTTTCTTATAAAAAATAAGGAATCAACGTAGGCAGCCAACCCACCTTTTCATGGCGGCTGGCCAAGGGCCACAATTGAAAATAGTTCTGAATAGTTACCAATTAACTAGCAGTCAGTTCATTCCCAACACTCAGCAACACAATGTGGTCATAACTCATGCATGCGTGCATGCGTGCTTGCATGTGTGTGTGTGTGTGTGCGCGCGCGCGCGCGGACGCGTGCCTGTGTGTGCATATGCATGCATATTACCAGGAACTGAACACAGGACCTCACGCTAGACAAGCGCTCTACCACTAAGCTACATCCTTGACCTTTGGTTTTGGTTTAAAATAGATTCTCACTAGCTCTGTAGACGGGCCTTGAAGTGACTGTGAAACTCAGGCTAGCCTCCAACTGGAAATGTCCCTGCTTTTGTCTCCTAAATTCTGAGGCTACAATTGTATCACCATGCTTGACTGGAATGATCATAAACTTTTGACACAGAAAATTTCCAGAGTTTCCAAAAATTAAACTCAGTTGTAAAATTAACTAAGGTAAGCACCTAAAGACTGCTTAACTGACTTCTGTAGATATCTAGCTATTAAATATGTCAACTAAATATCTAGAGATATAAAAGAGTTTTGATGTAGTTTCACATATTTCTGAAACAACTAATTAGCAGTCTTCCAGAGCCATCCTTAATTGGTGTAAATAGAACCACTACCTAAGTGTATTAAGGCCATGAAAGAAGCAATTAATAATAATAAATAAAAAAGGCAAGCATCTGAAGAGGACAGTGAACAAATATGGACAGTACAACTTTAGTATGGGAAATCCAAAATACAACAAGTATTTGGTAAGATTTTCAACTTTACCAATAGTCAAGGCACTACAAACTACCAAGTTACCATTTTCAACCAGCAGATATGTCCAACTAGAAATAATGGGTAATATACAGAACTAACAAAGGTGAGGAAAGCAACTGGATCTGTATACTGCTTGAAATGTAAATTAATATAGCCTTTCAAGTGACAATTTGATGAACATCAGCTTTTATGTGTGCATATCCAATAATCTCATGGGCATGTTCTCATACATATGAAACAAATACAAGATACTTACTAGAATATATTTTGCAAAAGAAAAATTGTTTAACTTGGGATAGCAGCTTGGCCCAGCTGGTAAAGGTAATTGCTGCCAAGCCTGAGGACCTGAGATCCCACATGGAGACGGACAATGAGAGAGAGGGCTGACTCCCACAAATTGTCCTCTGGCTTCCATAAGCATGCCAGCACACATTACACCCACACACACATATATACAAATGCTCACAAATTAAATAAATATTTCTTAAAAGCAGGTATCTTTTTAAAAAAAAAAAACTTTAATGGCCAGGCATGGTAGGCGCACGCCTTTAATCCCAGCCCTTGGGAGGCAGAGGCAGGTGGAGCCCTGTGAGTTCGAGGCCAGCCTGGTCTACAAAGTGAATCCAGGACAGTCAAGGCTACACAGAGAAACCCTGTCTCGAAAAAAGAAAAACGTTAATGTTCATCAAAAGGGCACTGCTTAAATGAAGGACATAATATACATTCAAATATATACATTGTAAAGTTAGGCAACCAATGAGAAGATAAAATGGCTCCTGCATATTGTAGCATACAAAAATACCCATGAGTGTAAGGGGGGAGGGGGAAAGGCCAATAATAAAAATTTACAAGGTATTTTCCTTTCTGTGGATAAGGGAATGTGTATGTGTTCATCGGTATGTGAGTCACAGATATACCTACAGGGATCTAGAGCAGTCAAGAGTCTTCTGAGTCCAAAAGCCAGAAACCCAAGTCACACTAGCACTAGGAAATTAACTGACCGATGAGCTCATTTAACCGACAAACAATGAGAAGGTCTTATTCAACAGGATCCAAAGGCTCCAAAGATTCTCTGTGCTCATGCATACAAGAGTGTGCTCAGCCAACCTGTGTGCTGGCCTCTCTTAGTGTACAGATCTGGAACGTTCCCCCCAGAGTCTCGCGTGGAAAAGGCTTGGCAGCCCCAGACAGTGGTACTGATGAGTGATGGTAGAAACTTGAGGCGGAGTCTAATTAGTAGAGACAGGTCACTAGGAGGCGTGCCTTTGTCCCAGGGCCCTTCTTCCTCTTCTGCTCTCTAGATTCCACTCAATGTGCAGCTGTTTTACCATATGACCCTGCCACCACCTCTGCCTCACAGTGCCCCAGGAAGAACAAACAAGGGCCCGAGGCCTAACGCCGCTCAAGAGATAGGCCAGACTGAGTGTTTCCTCCTTTGAGATGATGGGATGGTGGGAAGCTAACAGCCCCATTCTTTCCCACAGCTGTTGTGCTGCCCTCATGGCACCTGTCTATCTTCATTCAACCCTGCAACTCCACTGGAATGAGTCTGGTTCCTGTGTGACTTTGAATCTCAGGTAAGTACACTTTGGTCACATGGCCATCTGTTTTGCAACAATTATTATGTCCAAGGGAATGAGACATTATGACACACCACACTACCACCTAAAATAAAAAATAGAGCAGTGACTATTAGACAGCCTAAATTAACACATGCCATGTGATTTTACTAGAATTTCACCTTTTAACTCTATATACTTTCATTTATTTGAATTTATTATTAGAATGCAGTCAAGTATCATATATTTGATTTACCTTTTAACTCAAAGAGAAAGAAAATATTGTAATGTAGTAAAAAAAAAAAAGTTCTAGCTAGGAATGGTGGCGCATGCCTTTAATCCCAGCACTCAGGGAGGCAGAGGAAAGTGGATTACTGTTAGTTCAAGGACAGCCTGGTCTACGAAGCAAGCCCAGGACAGCCAAGCCCACACTGAGAAACCCTGTCTTGAAAAAAACAACAAACAATAAAACAAACAAGCAAAGAAACAAGTTCTAAAAAGTACAGGATTGATAAATTTAGAAAATAAACAGATGGAAATGTATTTATAGTTTCATCAACTACAAATAAAGATCTATATGTTTGTGAGGCAGAGGCAGGCAGATCTCTGTGAGTATGAGGCCAGCCTGGGTACAAAGCAAGTCCAGGACACAGGGAAACCCTGACTTAGAAAAAGAAAACATGTACGTGTCTGTGGTGGTTTGAATGCGGATGGCCCCCAGAGGCTCATGTTTGAATGTGTGGTCCCCAGTTGGTGGAACTGTTTGACAAGGATTAGGAGGAGCGGCCTTGTTGGAGGAAATGTATCACTGGGGGTAGACTCTGAGGCTGCAAAAGCCCATGCCATTATAGTTATTAGCCTTCTCTCTGCCTTCAATTGTGCGATAAGATGAAAACCCTTGGCTACTGCTCCAGTGTCCACCTATCTGCCACCATACACCCTCCACCAGGACGGTCATGGAGTAACCCTCTGGAACTGTGAACCCCAGTAAATGTCTTCTTTTATACGTTGTCTTGGTCATGGCGTGTCTTCGTAACAATGGAACAGTAACTAAGGTAATGACCTAGTTCTTCGTTATTGAACAGAATCTTAAAAACTCCCCAACAGTCCTTATCAAAGCAAGCATTAGAAAGGCAAACAAAAAAGGAACACTGATTTAAGTTAATTATCAATTTTGATAAAAGGTAAGTGAAGGGCCGGGCGGTGGTGGCGCATGCCTTTAATCCCAGCACTTGGGAGGCAGAGGCAGGTGGATTGCTGTGAGTTCAAGGCCAGCCTGGTCTACAAAGCGAGTCTAGGACAATCAAGGATACACAGAGAAACCTGTCTCGGAAAAAAAAAAAAAAGAAAAAGAAAAGAAAAGAAAAGAAAGAAAGAAAGAAAAGTGAAGACTTCCAGGGATACTATAGAAAAAGTTTTCAGACATCAAAAAGTCTCTCTGGCATCCCAACGCCCTTTACTTCTTCTTTCTTCGCCCTATAATCTTACCAATGAAGTCCTGCAAGTAGGAAAGTTCTGAAGCGTTTATACCAAAGATTTGTTTTCTATGACTTTCAAATATCCATTCTACAATAGCAAACTAAAGCTTACTATTTTATATATCACTATAGTAGAGACATTAGTAAAATTTGCCCTTTAATTGACCTAGAGGTTAAAATTCAGCATTTAAAAACTCTTTTTCCAAATTAATTTAACAATAAAAATTTGTGTTTAGGAGCTACAGAAAAGGTCAGAGGATAACAGTACTGGCTGCTCTTCCAGAGTACCCAGACTCCATTTCCAGCACCGACATTTTGGCTTACAACCATCTATAACCAGTTTAGGGGATCCAATGCCTCTTATAGCCTCTGCAGGCACCAGGCAAAAACATGATAGACATACATACATACGTCCAAAACACTCATACACATAAAATTAAAATAAATAAATCTTTTTAAAATTTTATTCAGCCAGATATAAAGGGCTTACTGTTGTTAAATAACTCTCAAACAGAGCCTCCTCATTTCAATATTCACTTCAATGAAGAAAATTAGTTCTTCTATGGCAGGCAAAGCCACGCTCTGCGCATTTATGTTTCCTGTCCATATGTCCTAGCCCCTTATGCAGTACTCTTTGACTACTTTGGGAAGTAACATGTGTCACCTTGGGGAAATCCACAATAACCAAAGAAGCTATTTCATGTTCCAGAAAATACATCAAACCTCCATAATCTGCTTACGTACCAAACTCCTTCTCCATGTCCTATGAACTACGCCATAAGCATCATTCCAAATCCTGTAAACTCTAACTCAAATCCACATCTTCCAGGAAGTCGATCCAAACCACACTGGGCTCCAAGCACCATCAGCAACAGCTTTGTAAACATACACTGTGAGCAGAGACCTATGAAAGAACTGAAGTACAGACTGGTATAAAAAAATCATCTCTCCCCTTTGTAATGGGCTGCAAGGAAAGAATATAGGTAAAAACAGAAACAAGCCAAGTGATAAAAGTATGCATGCTGAAATATATACTGCCTTGTGCCACTTTTGCACTGTTTTATATTATTTTTAATTTGCGTAAAGCTTAAAACAAAAGAGACTTTCGTATGCAGATTATAATCTTTTTATTTTTTAAAGATCTATTTCTTTTTATTTTATGTGCATGGATGCATTTATTGTCTGTGTACAATGAGTGTGCCTGGTGCCCATGGTGGCCAGAAGAGGGCATCAGAGCCACCAACCGGAACTGGAGTCACAGATGGTTGTAAGCTGCCAGTGGGTGCTGGCAATTGAATCTAGGTCATTTGGAAGAGAAACCGGCACTCTTAACCACTGAGCCGTCTCCAGGCCTGCTTATAATCTTCCCAGTGGACAGGTATTTGGAAATAACTTTATGGTGTCTCATATTTCCACTCAAACAATGGGTGTTGAATAAGAAAATACCTTCTCGTGTAAAGTATATATTTAAACAAACAAAAGCAAACAGAAAAGTAGTAATGACCAAGATCTTAGGATCTGTGACTTCAACAGCTCTAAGAGGCAGAAAGGAGCAGCCGTTTGTGCGACCCATGATGGGGAGCTCTATACTAAGAATAATAATTTACCAGATTATCACAGATTTCTTTTTCTTTGGCTTTCAAGTTTTGAGCAGCAGTTCTAACAGTTGAACCCAAAGCCCAATGCATGCTTAGGTAAGTACTCTGCCAACGAGCAAAATCCCTAGCCACAGCCACCTTTTAAAAAATACTGAGACAAGGTTTTGCTTATTTCCCAGGCTAGCCTCAAACTTAAAATCTTCCTGTCTTAGTCTCCTAAGCAGCTGCATGTATGACCACATACAGCTATTCCCAATATTTCAGCATAACCCTTTATAGTCAATGTTTACACTCACGATGGGTTCTCAATGTAATATTCCATTTTCAATTCAGTAAATATCTTGAGACCAATAAAGAGAATCCCTAGAATATATAATCGATGAGTATTCCAGAAGCATGTACACACACACACACACACACACACACACACACACACACACACACACACCTGTAAGGACATTCGCAAGTAGCATTATGAGCGAATCGGTACCATTTGCTAAATGTTTTAATTGAGCCTAAGATACCACAGAGCACAAAATTATAAAACATGAACCTTTTTGTTCATTTTATGCCATGGGTGATAGGACATGCAAATATATATATAAAGAAAAATAAAACGAGTTCACAGAAGGAACATAGTACCTTTATGTTTTAAATTAACAACAAGAAGTGAGAAATCAGAGTGAAGTTTTAAAGAATACGCATAGTTCCAGGGGTATATATTAGAATAAGAGAGAATATTCCAAAGAAAGAAATAGGATATTTATGGAACAATAAGCCAACAATATCATTTCATACAATCTACTATGGAAGACTAATTGAAAATAAAGCCAGAGAATGGGTTGGTGCCAGACACTGGAAAGCTTTAAGCTTTAGGCTATGAGACAACTTTATTTTGATAGTAATGAGGGCCATGGAAGTCTTTTTAGTAAAGCAATACAACACAAGTAAAAATTAGCATGATAGGGAGCAGGGAGATGGCTCAGTAGGTAAAAACACAAGCATGTGTACCAGAGTCCTCAGCACCCACGTAAACAGCAGGTGGGTGTGGGAGCCGTGGAAGAATGCTCCGCTGAGAGACCTTGTCTCAATCTATAAGGAGGTGGAGGCTGATCAAGAAAAACACCAGACATCAACTTCTGGCTTCTTGCCTCTACATGCACCTGCTATCTACACTCACACACATGCATCTGTGCATTCACACACATGCACTCACACACAGGAACACCATGCACATCTCCCCACCCAATATCAGGATGATCATTTTACAATAAAATTTAGCAAAAGCTAAAAGAGGGGGTTGGCAAGATGTCTCAGCAGGCAAAAATACTACTGCCAAATCTGACGACCTGAGTTCCATTCCTAGGACTCACAACGTGGAGAGAAAACAACTCCTGGAAGTACATATGTACATATGGCACACAACACACACAAAGAAATATTGTTTTACTTAATAGTTATTTTATGTTATGTGTGTGTATTGCCTACATATAAGTGCACTGTGTATGTGCCTGGTAGTTGATGGAAGCCAGGAGAGGGCACTAGATCTCCAGGAATGGGAGTTACAGACAGTTGTGAACCACCATGTGGGTTCTGGGAACTGAACCCAAGGCCTCTGAAAGAGCAGCCAGTGCTCTTAACTGCTGAGCCATCTCTTCAGAACTAAATAAATATTTTGAAAATAAAATTTAAAAAACAACCAAAGAAGGAACTCAGTATGGATTATGGGACCACTTTTGTACTACCTTTGTAATTAGGTCTGAATTATAATTATAGTGAGAAAGAAAGGACAAGGTAATAAGCTCACAGAACTCAGAAAGCTTTCAGTATGTCAGATCAGAGCCTAGAACTCAAGCATGGCTGAGATTCAGGGGCTAATGGGTGTCTAAGCAAACAATTCTGAATCCCAACCCATTCAGCAGAACTTCCTAGACACATGTGCATGCGTACACACACACACACACACACACACACACACACACACACACACACACCTATATCCTCTTATAAAATTGAGGAAGAAGGGCTTGAGGAAAAAATTATATATAAAAGAAACCAAATAATGCAGAGCCAGGCAGTTGTGCAACAAACAGAGCTCAAATACCTGTAAAGGCCAAAGGCACTTGCAATCACATCTATTGCAAAATGGAAAAACTGCAAAACCAGTCATACTGCGGGCTTGAAGAGTGACATCAGATATATCCATTAAACTTGGCAAGAGGGTAAAATTGGATGAATGGTATTGCTGAGGTCCCTGTCCTCAACAATCCTTTTTGGAGTTTGGTGAAATCTGTAGACTCTCTCCCAGAGAAACGATAAACTAGTAAGATCTTACATGTGAAGTATTTGCAGACTAAAGCCAATCTAGAGGCTACTAACCCGGAACTCCAACGTAAGAACCTCTGCTACGAAATAGTGCCAACTGTTTTTTATCATCTATCCCATAACTTTAAAATTTTTAACAGCATATCACACATGCTTATTTATGATATATACACACTGTACACCAAACTGACATATGTGCTTTATAAAACATATACAAAATATACGTTTAAGAATCATCAATTACAACATTGAGATGTAACAAGAATAAATTAATAAAAAAAATTTTTAAAAATCATCAATTACAACAAACAATTTTAAACAATTACTTTACTTACTGATTCATAAAAGTTATGTTCCCTTTCTAATAAATGCTATTATCAGTTCTACTACATTTTTGTCAGTATTACAACTAATCCTGTTTTTATTTTGTTTTGAATCTTGCTTTCACACTTTTTTAAATAGTATAGCTTGGGGCTCTAGTGCTAAATTCAGCTCATTTTTATAATAAACAACTATTTTGCTTGGTTTTAACGGTTAGCACAGCTGAAAAACATACTTTGCAAAGATGAATAAAACCCAAAGAACTCCATTACTGGCTGCACTGAATAAAACATGATATTCAATTGCAATTCCTCTCACCATTTATGCAAAGGCTTTTTGCTAAAATTCCTACTGCATTTCCATATTTCCTGATGGCAATCAGTTGTTCTTACAAGCTAATCAGATGAAATTACCTTTTTATATTTTCAGCAGATGGGCTCAAAACCACTAAAACGTCTCTTTTACAAGGTTTTTATACAGGTTAGAAAACTTCGCTCATGAATACAAGTGTTCGAGTAAAAAAGTTCTTCAAATTAGCACTCATCATTACCAGCAATTAAATCCAGTAGGACAAAAATGCTTCCAAACACTATTTTCCATGTCCTCTTTCCACAGCATTGAACTGTTTTCTTCCAAAAGGTAATTACTTTTTGAGCCACTGTTAAGAAAGCCCCATTATCATAAGGGGGCAGATTAAGCGTGCTTCTATGCTGGACTGCACACCACACAATCGCGTATCACAGAAAATGGCAGCAATCGATATTTGCCTTCTTGTGAACGAAGCCACCATCAAGTTAAATGGTGGCTTGCCTTAAGGTAACCAGTTAATCTCTATGAAATACAGAGCTGCATGGTGACCACTGCAATACAATGTGGTGACAGGAGTCTGTCTACCAGGTAAAACAGTAAATCAAGAATTCTCTTTACCCACGCCTCCTAAACTGTACAATATCACAAAAGGCTGAAAGTGAGAGACCTGTTCACACACCTCCAATGTCTCTTGCATCTCCCAAACAGTATAATGTAGATCTGACTTCAGAAATGCTGTCACACATCAGCACCTCACTCTAATACACTTTATCAGTGTCTTACATCCAATTTCCCTTGTGCAATTACCTCCCAACTATACTGTAGCCATAGCTAAAATACTACCAGTTTGGCATAAGACAATACCACTCTCTCGACTTACACTTGACTAAGGGCTTCAGTTGAATACACACAGCTGTAACAAGGTCCAACACTCTATTTCAGAAGTACGTGTGTGTGTGTGTGTGAGAGAGAGAGAGAGAGAAAGAGAGAGAGAGAGAGAGAGAGAGAGACAGAGACAGAGACAGAGACAGACAGACAGACAGACAGACAGACAGACAGAAAGTATTGGGCTAAGATCAGAAAATAATTTGGGGGGCTGGTTCTCTTCTTCTACCACGTGGGTCCCAGGGATTGAGGTCAGGTTGTCAGATTTGGCAGCAGGCACATTTACATACTGAACCATCTCAACCATCCCAGCCCTAAGACTTAGTGAAATCCTTTCTGGAACACAGTAGGACATAAATCATGAAGACTATTGAGAGCCGGGAGTTTCCAATTGTATGACCAATCTCACTTATACAGTCAGGTACCGTTAGACAAGGAGGAGACATTTTTGGACTGAAAAACAACTGTACTGCATCAATTCAAAATATGTCAAATGAAGCCAGGCACAGAGGTGCACTCTTCTAATCCTAGCACTCAGGAAAAGCAGCACAATAAAGGTCAAAGCCAGCTTGGTCTACACAGTAAGTTCCAGGCCAGCCAGTGCTACACAGTGAAACCCTGTCTCAAAACACTGAAATAAAACCCAGTAAATTAAGGGCTGGAGAGGCAGTGGCAGAGGCTGGTCAGTTAAGAACACTGACGGCTCTTCCAGAGGGACTTTGGCTCAATTCCCAGCACCCACATAGCAGTAACAACCACATGCAACTCCAGTTCCATGGGGCATCAGGCACGGGCATGCTGGGTAAATGCACATAGACATACGTGCAGGCAAAATACCCATACACAAAATATAAGAGAGTAATAATGTTTAAGAGTGTCAAATGATTATGCACTATCTGAATAGCTGCTGCTTTAAAAAAAAAAAAAAGCAGAATAAGGCAACAAAAAAGATTTTATACTAACTTCTACTCAAAGACACATGGTCTGTTTTTAAATAGACATAAAAACAAGTAAAAAAGTTCCCAGTGTGGTAAACCTTACATGTGGAATCATTTCAAAAATTATGAAAATATAAAATTTGAGGCATAAAAACCTGCCAAGAAAAGATCCACATAAATTTGGAAAAATCGATATTTCTCATTCTTATCCAGATCTACATACTTACTACATACTGCTCCCACTTTCCCCTCCCATGGGAAGCCCTCCAGCATCACATGACTTCCGTGTCTCACTGGAATGTCTGCTTCCCGCTCCCAGTTGGTCGATGCTCTCCTGTGCTCACACAGTCCCCTTTGTAACACGCTAAGAAACCCAAGCACTCCTGCCCTCGCTTCCTTTCCATTGTCTCTTCCCGAGTACACGCTCTCTCCATCCCACCCTAACAGAAACCATGCCACGGTTTCATTGCTCCTTCGTCAGCAAGCCCACCATGAAGCCTGCCTTGATCCTCTCTCAAATGGGAGAACTGCTTTCTCTCTTCCTGGGTCCTCAAGTACACTACTGTCCCAGCATGCTTCTCACAGCACTCACCACACTTAATTAATATTACAGGTATTTGTGTTGTCTTATCACTTCTCTTAGGTCATAATCACCTTAAGAATAGAATCTGTATCTTATCGCTCCACGCCCTTATCTTTTAACAGCACAGCACCTTGAACAATGCACTTGTGTAACTAGTGCTTCGTTGGACGGCCAAGTAGCTACTTAGGATCAATTACAGACTTTCTGTGCCATCAAAAGTAGGAATGGGGATACACCTGAGAATTTGTAGAACAAATAACTTTTCCCTGACTTCCCTCCAATCAAACTTGCCAAAGTAAAGCCAGTATTATACATTTAAAAAACCAAGGGCATTTTATCCTTCAACTGTCTGGTCAAATATTATCTGATATATTTAAATATATGTACAATCAATGAAATCTATGATTGATAATAGAAGTATGTAAATACTCCAACCATATAGGCAAACCAAAATTTTTAACACAGTCAGAGTAAGACTGACCATTCAAAACACACTGCAAACACAGAGAATGGTCAAACAATTTGTTCCGAATGAAAGAAAATACCTTAAGCTTTATTTAAACACTATCAAAACTAAAGAGGCAGAATGTTATTGCTAAGAATCCAAAACCAGCCATTCAAGGATAAGCTCTCCTGGACAGAAGCACAGAAGAATCAACATTGCTAAAGTACAAAGGTGAGGCCAGAAAGAGCACAGGGATCTTACAGTGACGCTTTCATCCAGTAACTGATGTATACTTGGTACCTAGGCTACCAGGAAGAAATAAAGTTGCAGGCATCTTCACAGCATCTGTACGGAACCCAAAGAAAGTCCAGAAAAGAGTGCTCTAACGCAGTCAAGTGTGGCCAGCACTCTTGGATAGACGCCAGTTTAAAGGCATGAACGAGACTTCCAGTCAGCCATACTCCTAGGCTCCAATGCCATCTTAACACCCACAGGCTATGTGATCTTACACCAGCCACGGAACTCCCCTGAACCTTATTTCCTCACCTATAAAAAAGCAGTTTGTAGAGCTAGCATAATACCTGGCTCAGAGACAACACTCAATAAATATTTGCTGATTCTCAATGAGAGCAATACAAGAAAAGCAGGCATTCCTCTCCAAAGATCTTTTGGAACTTTTGAGGGGAAAGGGTCTTAATTACTTCCTGGTTAAAACAAAGTTGTCTCTTAGCATTTGTGAGAGACTGATTCCAGACAGCTGTGGAGACAGCAAGACCAATGGGTGTTCAAGCGCCTCACACAAATGGCACGGTGCTTCCATGTAAGCTCTATTCTTGACCCTGTACATGTTAAAGACCTACTAGATTACTTGCAGACCCTAACGCAATATCAAGGCTTTTAAATTTTATCATATTGTATTATTTGGGGAATGAAGACAAGAAGAAATCTGTACATGTTCAATACAGAAACAATTTTTTTAAAAATATTTTCTCTCTTCACCTCCCACTAGTGGGGACTGAACACAAAGCTCCACGTAAGCTACGAGAGTGCTCACCACTAGGCTACGTCACCAGGCCTTGTGGATATTTTCTAACAGTGGGCTGACTATATTCCTTCCTCCCTTAGCTCAGAGATTACTTCGAATTTACTAGAACTCCTAAAATTTTAAATTTCGGTAGCCAAAATCTTCGGCCTGGACGTAGTCATCTCCTCTATAGTATTAAGGAGATTATTCTAAATAACCCTTGAAACTCTTCTACTCTGAATGCTGTGGTTCCTCAGTCTCAGGGATTTTCCAGTCCAATTAGGGAGGGGGTGAGGGCGGTAGAGGAAGGCAGGGAAAGAAGGAAGGATGGACGATGTGGGACAGCGGCTGATGCTCATGGAGAGGAAGTCAAGCTGCGTAACAGACCAGCTTTGATGGTGCTTTTGAGGGTCAGGAGAACAGAAAAAGAAGGAAACACAATATAAGTAAGGAAAAAAGAACGCACCAGCTAAAAAGCACTGTGCCTGCAGGTGACTGTTTGTAAAGCAGGGCCTTAACTATCCCCCAGACTGGACTCTGGGAGACGATAATGCTTTCTGCATGTATGTAGCCCTTTACAGATTACAAAGCATTTCTGATGTTATCTACAGCAAACTTTCTGGAACGGGATATAAAAGACTCCATTTAAATGTCTTAGGGTTTGATAAATTTGTAGAGTCTTCACTAGAAACATCAAATGACATTTAGAAAAGATTTTTTTTCCAGTAGTTATGTGTAGAATAAATTAAAAGGCAAATGCATGCAGGCAAATAGCTCTAAATGTACAAATTAGAATTTCAGCACAAAAACAAAGGTGAAATCTGACCAACAGCTTACTTGGTGGCAAAGAAATTCAGACCCTCACAAACGACTCCTATTACTCCACATTCAAATGACCAGGGACCAGATTATTAAATCAGGGGAAAAAAAAGAATATTCACGATATTACAAAGAAAAGAATCAGAGACGTGGTGATGGGTTAGGAGTGAAAATGTCCCTTTGCTAACTAGTGTTAATGCTTTACTATATGCCAGATCACAGCTAAACAACGTAACTTAACTTCATCTTTAAAAGCACAATAATATGAGAGTAAGTACATTAATCAAAATTTAAATATGAAAACCTAAGGTGTAGTTTAGTTAAATACATAAGGTTACATGACCTAGCACTCTGGAAGAGCCATGAGCCAATCCACTCTCTGATGGAAGTCCAAGTTCGACTTCCAAAACAATCTTTAAAATTGCCTCAAAATTACAAACCAATGGGTAAAAAGCTACAAACAAACAGGATAAAAATACAGCATCTGGGCCAATGAGATGGTTTGGTGGGTAAAGGTGCTTGCCTAAAAGTCTGATGAACCAAGTCCAACCTCTGAACCTCACATGGGAGGAGGAGAGAACCAATTCCCAATAGTCGCCCTCCGACTTAAGACACATGTGCCATGGCATGAGTGTGATCACACACACACAAATAAAGACACCACTGTGGGAAGATCAGATAATCTGCAGTTATTAGGATTCTGACTCTGACGCCGGGATAATGTCGCTACTCTTGCACCTATTTTTATCCGTTTGATCTCTGTTCCTAGAGATAGGATTCAGGGCCACTCAATTATATCAATGTCCCTCCCCTCTTCACTGAAATATGGTGTGTGTGGGGGGGGGAGAGGGGGGCTAAAAGAATAAAATATATCTAAGGTGAGCATGACCAGACTGATTAATTTCACTGGAAGAACGACAGTGTCTATTTTGGTATAAGCTACTTATCATTAGGTATGATGACTACACTAAGAAAACCTGTCCCTCCAAAGGATCTCAAAAGCTCTGTTCTGTGAGTTGAGCACATACACCTCTACAATCCTGTATACTAGGAGCCAAGGCAGGAGGACTGAAAGCTCGAGACCAGCCTGGGCAACTCAGCACAATTGCCTCAGAATCAAAGTAGGAACGAATCGGGGGCTCAGCTGAGGGGCAGATGGCTTGTCTGCACTCAAAAAGTCCTGGGTTCAACTCCACTTATCACAAAGTAAATAAAAGCACTCTGCTATGCGTAGGCTCAGGGAGGGAACAAGGATACAGCCTCCTTTACTTGCACTAATGCAACAAAACTTACACATCGGTGTCAGTGTTTAATAACGACTTCCTAAAGTAATCTATATGTCCAGAAAAAAATATAAAATAATCATTTCTATGCTCGGTAGTAACTCAAATACCACACCTCACAAGCCATTTCAAAAACTACACTAGGTTATGAGCGCGCGCGCGGGGGGGGGGGGGGTATATCCTTAAATTAAGGAACTAAGAATAGTACCCAGCCGCTACGAGGCCATTTTATGACCCAACACCATATAATAAGGAATAGGCACACAGTCTAACTAAAATATAAAGTTTGAAATGCCTAGACATCACTTCCAATGGTAAGAGAAAAAAGAAAAAGAAAAAAGAAAAAAAAAATCAGAGTCCACAAGGCCTGTCCTCAATGGACAGTGACAAAAGGGTAAATGATTGGTTAACGTGACGGAGCAATGAGGAAATCCATTCGTCTAGTCTACACGAACTCAGAGAGTTATTAAGTGGAGAAAACTCTGCACAGTTCTGTAACTCAGACCAGATATAGGGCTCTGTCATCCAACTCCTGGAGTATTTTATCCAACCCCATAGTGTGTAGTATTTGCAGGTAAAGTAGAAACGCTCCCACCATGATGATTTTGGACTTCTGCCAGGAAAATAATAGCTGGCCCTGTGAGAATTACTGTGGTTTATCAATGCCAAGACAATAACAAGCATCCTAGGGAGCTCCTCTAGTCACAACCTAGAAATGCTACTGAGCCTTGGGTGCTCGGGTTGACCTTCCATACTGGCCCTAAAATGAAACACACGATGGACCACAGCTTAAGGCCAACCGACTCTGTAAAACATGCAACACTCCCAAACGCAAACCAAAGCAAGAAACAGAGGCGGTGTTGCCCACGGGAAGGCGAGTGAAGCTGACGACAACTGAGCAAGGAGAGCCAAATGCCCTTCAGAGGCAATTAGTAGGACAACCTGGTATATAGCCTAATTGAAAAAAGATTTTTGCAGGGATGTCTGAGCTCCTCGCTGCCCCACTCCACCTTTCAGCGCCTCTCCACCACCCTCATCACTTACTCAACATTTAGTCCTGGTGAAGATCGCTCACTGGATTAGCAGGATCAAGAGGACATGCAGAGAACATTCCATCCTGGGAACGACATATTTAAGTTATTTAGGCTTGTTTGCCACCCTTCACTGTAGAGTTAGAAGCATGAAATTTTGCCAACATTTTTACAGTATACACCAGTCAGCACCATAGCAACCTAATACTCTGCCCACCAAAAGATCAACACATACAAGAAAATGGGCGGCTCAGAAAAAAAAAAAAAAATACTTCGACCCTAGCCTCCTTTAGCAGTTAAATAAATGTCCCCAGGAGTGGCAGTCAGTGTCTTTACACCACACCCACTTCACGTTGCCATTACAGCTTCCTGGCATAAGCAAGTTCTCAGGATTATACAAACTGCTGCTTCTGTTTCCAGCCCAGATTTCTAGAAATAAAATCCTGGAATTGAGGGAGAAATGAAAACAAATGTTGGCATAAAGAAGAAGAAAAAAATGCATTGTCTATATAATCCCAGTTTAAGTGAACAATCATCATTAGTTCCATAGAGCTTTTTTTTTCTTTCAATAAAACCGCTTACCCAAAACTGTAGATCTAAAAACATTCTCTTGGCTTAAACCACACACAAAAAAGCAATTCTACCGACACAGCCCTATAAATTTTCTCAGAAATAAGGAAGAGATTAACTGTAAATTATGTAAAATTCAAGCTTTGCATCTATAAACCAAAGTTCAATGTGGATTAAATATGTGTAATAGATTAACATAAAATGTCTGCAAAAATCAAACAAAATGCTGACTCTTACAAGCATGGACCTCGATTTTCTCTCCAAGCTCCTGACGTCTGAATAAGAAATGGAGAGAAAAGACTGCAGACTTTAGGTCACAGAACCAACTTGGACCTTCCCACAAAGTAGAGACTAAGCACAAACACTTTCATTTTACCTACTTCATGACAAATTACTAGAGGAATGCCTATTTATGAAACTGAATCAAATCCCATGGCTACCTTTAACCCAAAACTATTTCTAGCTCAAGAGCCAAAGACCCAAGCAAATACGCAAATACTTTCTTTTCACCTTATTCCCAACACGAAGAAATCCGACCCACTCCTACTACATCTCAGCTTCTGTGAAGAAGAGAGGCCCCTTTGGCCAACTTTTTTCCCCCCAAGCCAAGGAAGCAAACCTCAAACAAATTTAACCCTTGAAATCCACCCCTACAACATAATCTAGACTTCACTGCAGTACTACTGTCTTGCACAGACACTTAGAAGAATTCTTCCTGGCTGAAGTAAGAAAGCATGATGCCTCACAAATCGTCACCAGACTCTTGTCAACCCCTCAGGGCGCTGGGACAGCGACTCACCCATGAATTCCTTACTTGCCAACATCAGTCAGACTTCATTTTTTTTTTTTTTAACTTACTGTTTTAAAAGAGAAAAAAAAAGTCACCTTCTCCACAAGGACACCTGCCTCGCCTCTTCAGTGTCTATAAGGATAGCCAGCCAAGCCAGAGAGGCTAACAGATACTCCCCAGCTTAAAGTTTCCCTCCCTAGCAAACTCTTCAGCCACAGCACCTCGGCTTGCCCTTGTCACACACAGGGTGTATTGTCAATTCCTCTGTCTCTCCGTAACATCGTCAGACTATACAGGGTGTCTGGCCCATGGGAGTGACTGCTAAAAAAAAAAAATGCATATACAAATAAAATTAACTGAGCCACAGCAGATGAGTGGTAAGGGCTGAGGACCCCGGTGTCCAGTTTCTCCGAGTCTCTTCCAAACGACTATGGAGAGCTCAAGTTCCATCACTGACCACTAACCAGCCCTACCTCCAATCGTCTGGCCAACGTGTGTGCTTCTTTCCCTTTCTGGGTCCTTTCAGCAGAACCCAGCAAGGGGATCGAATCCCAGCCGCAAGAGGAAAATCTCCTTTATCCGCCCATTCCTACCTCCGAAGCCCTAGTCCCAAGGGGAGAAAGGCAAGTGTAGCTGGGCTAAGCAAAGGGGCCGTCGAAAGCTGCACCCACAGAAAGGCATGCCTAGGTCGCCCCGGTTTCGCTGTCCCGGCGAGCAAGACTCAGAAGCTGACGGGCTGGCCAAGGTCACCGTGCTTACTCGTCGGGGCCGAGGGGCGCCCGCGCCTACTTCCGGCTCCCCCTTTCGGCAGCGGCTCGGGGCACCCGCTCCCCACCCGGGGCCCGCGGTCGCGCGCCCTCCGCGGATGCTCGCACTCCACTAACTAGGGCAACTGGAGTGCGCCGCAGGGACGGCGCTCTGCAGCGCGTGGCTCGCCCGGGAGCAGCCCCCAGCTGGTGCCGTGACAGCTGCGACCTCCGCCCCCTGCAGCCGCGCCAGGCCAGCAGGGGAACTCGGAGGAAAGTGGCAGCGGGAGATGGGTCCCAGAGAAAGCAGAGCCCGGGCGGAGGGCGCCAGCTGCTCCCCGCCCCCTAAGGGCCGCCGCGGCCGCGCGGCTCGTGACAGCTGCACCCACCGCGAAGCTCCCGCCGCCGCCGCCGCCGCCGCCGCCGCCGCCGCCGCTGCCACTCACCTGCCTCCGCCGCCGCCGCCTCTGGGCCGCGCTCCCCTGCGCCGCGCTCGCTCGCGACTGTGGCGGCGCCGCCGCAGACTCCGCCGCTCCTCGGGCCGGGCTCCCGTCCCCGGGGCCCAGGCGGCCCGCCGCCGCCGCCGCCGCCGCTCTCCGGCCCCCTCCTCCGGAGCAGGAGGTTCCCCCCCCCCACTTCAGGGGGGGATGCAGAACCACCCCGGCGCAAGCTGTGCTTGAGGGAACAGCAGCGAACTGCAGCCGAAGCGCTTGAGGCCGCGCTCCAACCGACGGACCACAGGACGAGGTGAATCGCGTCAGTCTCCCGCTTGCCCGGCCTGAAGAACAGGCATTTCAGCCGCTCTCCGCGGCCGCCATGTTCTCCTCCTCCACGGCCGCCGCCGCCGCCGCTGCCGCCGCCGCCGCCGCCCCCCGCCTGCGGCCCCGCCCCCCGTGCCCCGCCCGCGGCGCCCCGCCCTCGAGCCCCGCCCCACCCGCTCGCGGTCCGGCCCTCGCTCCGGCCCCCTCCGCGGGCCCGGCCCTGAGCCCGGCTGGCTGCCCACCAGCTCCGACGGCGCGCCCCGGGCAGCGCGACCCTGCTGGCCGCGTGCAGCGTGGAGCCGCCCCGCGCCCTCTGCCGGCAGCAGCCACGCCGGGGCCGGTGTCCTAAGGAAGTGTGTTGAGAGGGGAGGCCCGAACTCTTCCCGCACTGATCCTCCCCCTCGGGGCGGTCCTCTGTCAGCTGCCAGGAAGCCTGGAACCCCAGGGTGCCCCCAGGCGGGCAGCGGGACCTGCAGCCTCCTGCTGTTCTTTATCGTTTAGGGAAGATTGGGGAGCGACCTGAGGCCCTGGGGATCCATGAGGAGTCTAACCTGGGTCTGTCTCCACTCGTGAGTTGTATTACTTTGAGGAAGAGACACCCCTTTGGGCCTTGGCTTTTTTTTCCCCCTGTAAAATTGAGAGGTGGTTTCCTTAGATGATTTCACAGACTATTAGACAAGAGAAAAGAAAGATCGTCTGCCCCCTTCCTTTTTTGAAGATGAAAAGATCTGACTGACAGTGTCTGGCTCTGCAATTGCATGAATTGACTAAAATGTCTGTCATTCACAGATCTTTCCCCTCGAGGGGGCCACATCTTTCTTCTTTTCTACCTTTTCTTATTCTATAATGGAAGTGCTACTTTCAAAAGTAGTGTTTCTTGTCACCAGAGGAATCAAGCAGTCACAGAGCAGCTCCTTAAGCCTTGATCACTTTATCTGGAAAGCAGCCCTTATCCCAAGACTGGCAACATAACCATCACTGCTCTCTCCCTGGAGGTGAAAGTGCTGTGTAGAAGGCGTGGCCGTCCACCCGCGTTCTTCTCCTCATTTAGCTGCCTTGACTTATTTGGCCGCTGTCTTTCGCTGTTCCTCGTCCTGCATTTGACACCCCACAGCAGTCTGTGTAAAGCCTTACGTCCTCCAGGGCCCTTCCTTGACACAAACCTGGCAAAGTTTAAACACACCTCCCTCCCTGGCGCCTCTCTAGACAGCCTGTGACTTCTTGCACAAAGCAGGTACCCCCATCCTACTACTGCTGCTGCCTTCACGGGCTGCCTTCCATCTTCCTGTCTTGGTCGGTGCTCATAAAGCAGCCACTAGAGCACACTGGGCCTTCATTTTCACAGCCATCCATCCATGCCTTCACCCAGTTGATTCTTATCCTAGTGCGTTTGGCTAGCTCTTGCTCTCACCTGTACAATCCACAAACTTAGTAAGAGCTGAAATGCCTGAAGGTCTCTTGAGTTTAGTCTACTTCTATAGGGTCTCTTTCCTGGTCTAGTACAATCCAGACTCTGCAAAGTGCCTCCTCCTGCCCTCTGGTGCTTACAAATGAGCCAAGTGTACGCAATACTCCTGTCTCCACTGGACTTCAGTAACTGCTGACTGATAAATGCAGTGGGTACATAAGCCTTTTCTTGCTTTTTCTACTGGATGCTTCTAGCCCCTCCTATTTTACTCTCCTCTCCTCCTGTCTTGTCTGAACATTGATTCACTAGCACTTTTCTTGTCTTCCCTTTGTGTGTGTGTAGAGGGGGGTCATGTGGGTATGTGCACATGTTTGTCAACTTCAATAGTGTGTCCCCTTAGCTTTTTTATTTTAAATTTCATTTAGTTATGCATGTGTGTGTGCGTGTGTGTGTGTGTGTGTGTGTGTGTGTGTGTGTGTGTGTGTGTGAATGTGCACTCATGCATGTGCACGTGGCAGTCAGAGGACAGCTCACTGGAGTTGGTTCTCTTCTTTCCACCATGTTGGTCCCAGGGGTCAGGCATGATTGGCAGCAAGCTCCCTCTCTCACTGAGTCATCTTGTGGGTCACCTTAGTTTTTTTAGAGTGTTTTCACTGAACCTGGAACTCTCCAGATGACTAGGCTGGCTGCCTGATGAGCTCCAAGAACCCACCCGTTTGTGCCCCAGCCTTCAGTCCTGACCACGGTGGACTCACGGGGTGAAACCAGCTTTTACACAGGTGCTGGAGGTTGGAACTCAAGTCCCTGTCATGTTTGTTTGTTTGTTTCTAGTTTATTTCATGCACATTGGTATTGTGCCTGCATGTATGTCTGTGTGGAGGCGTCAGATCCCCTGGGACTGGAGTTACAGACAGTTGTGAGCTGCTTTATGGGTGCTGGGAATTGAACTCAGGACCTCTGGAAGCAGCCAGTGCTCTTAACTGTTGAGCCATCTTTCCAGGCCTCTGTCATGTTTGGGTCCAGTTTTTATCCATCTTCTCAGTCCCAAGTTGTTTCATTTTTAGAGTAGGATAGTGTTGTAAATGTCAGTGTCTTCAATTTTTAATTTGTCTTCCCTTCCTCTTCTCTCGGCCAAGTTGATTTGGTTTGTGTTTACAGATTCAACTATTAGTAGCTGTCTTCACTTTAAAGCATTCTCAGGCTGGAGAGATGGCTCGGTGGTTAAGAGCACTGGCTCTTCTTCCAAAGGACCTGAGTTCAATTCCCAACACCCACGTGACGGCTCGCTCACAGGCGTCTATAACTCCATTCCCAGGGTATCTGAAATCCTCTTCTGGACTCCTTGAGCACCAGGTACAAACATAGTGCACAGGCAAAACACCCATACACATAAAATAAATTAAAATGTTAAAATATGTATCTTTTAAAAAATTTTTTAAACAAAATAAAATATGTATCTTCAAAACAGTCTCAGGCTATTCAGTACTGAGATTTTTTTTGTTTGTTTTATAGTTATTTATTTGGACAGTATCTTGCTACATAGCGCAGACTGGTTTCACTCAAAGTCTGAGTCCGCTGCCTCCCAAGTTCTATAAATACAGATGTGTACCACCCTGCCCAGCAAGTGTTGAGATTTTACTGAATTATGAATGTAACTTAAGTAGCATTTATATTGCTATAGATTCACGGATGCTAAAGAAAAGTCTTTCTCCGAAATGAAATTTCTTAACCCTTTGACTTCCCGCCTTTATAATCACTTGCTAACACAGTTACATCACGAGCTTGTCTTTCCTGAGTGCTTGCCTTTTCTCTGTCCCAATTGGATTTCTCTCTGGCTCCATTTGCTTTCACTAAGGAAGCCTACTTCCTTAAGTCCCACTAGCCCTCCCCTCCCCCAGGACCCCCCATGCCAGAGCTGAAGATTTATTACTTAGATTTACTACTTGAACTTCGAGATAGCCTCTCTAAAGTCTAGTTGCTTTAGCTATCTAAGAGAAAATTTCTTTACTTATAAATTACAGTGTCAATCAGCAAGTAGAACTAACCCCATTAACTGAAAGTGAATTAAGGAGAGGGTTGAAAATGGAAATCTAACACAGTATTTAGCTTTTATGGCTCAAAAGAGATGTGGTGTTAGTCTAGGCACTACTGACCCCACACATTAGTAATAATCCTTTGCTGATATTAAAAAAAATAGTAGTTCTGTGAGTAGGATCTGTAACATTACCTATTGGATTTCTCCAAAACTAATAATTTCCGGTTCCAAAAAACAAACGGCTAGCATGCATAAAAGTTCTCAAGTTGTTAAGGCAAGAACTGACTTAACCGGTCTCTTTTTTAAGCAGTTTTTGTTTTGTAACAATGGTACTGACTTATATGTAAACAATAAGGGAAGTTTAAAAAAATAAGTAAAGAGGACTGGGTAGATAGTTTACTAGGGGAGAGCTTTGCTTTGCAAGTATGAGAACCTGAGTTTGAATCCCCAGCACCCATCCAAAAACGTGACAAACAAACATGTGTGCCTGTGGCTTCAGTGGTGGGGAGCAGAGACAGGCAGATCCCGGGAGCTTGCTGGCTATCCTGTCTAGCCAAGGGAGTAAGCTCCTGTCTCAAGGCAATAAGACGGATATATAGGAAAACACACGTGTGCATTCACAGGCATGCCCACATACTGATATCTAACCATACACCACACACGAAAGTAAATAAATGAAAGACAGAAAAAAAAAAACTGGTGGGCCAGATAAAATTAGAGTGAATACCTTTTCACACATTGTACACATATGTATATTTACACATATAAATACTGTACATACATTCAATTTCATTGTGGTGCTTTTATGCCCTCCCCCCACAGGCTGGGAATGGAGCCAGAACCTCATGCATGTAAGGCAAGCAGTCTACCAACTGAGCTAGATTCTCAACTCTTATTATTCAATTTTATGTACAAAAATAAAATCACACTATAAATGTTTATTGGTGCTCTGGTATTTTTTTGCTGTATAATATAATTTCATCATTAATGGTTGGATGCCTTTACACAGTGTTACAAAAGTTTGTTTACAATGTTTCAGGGGTGTGTGTGTGTGTGTGTGTGTGTGTGTTTAGTACTTCTATAATTGCATGCCTCCGTACAGTTTTCAAGTTATTTTCTTAAATTCTAATTGCTAAGTTAAAGTATGCATTATTTCCCAAACTGACCTCCATAAAAAATTATCCCAAACTATAATCTTATAGTACATGAGCTTTCTACTCCCCTACAGGTAGCCTGCCCTGGATTTTATCTATTTTACATTGAATAGTCTTCATTTCTACCTAGGGTTGAGGTATAGATGTTAAGGAGATTAGGTAAGAGAGAGGCATGGTAGCTATCACCTATAACCCATCACTTGAGAGGCTGAGGCAAGTTGGAGGCCAGCTGGGTTACACAGCAAAATTTAGGCTAGCCTAAACTACAAGGTAAGACCCTGTCTGAAAACAAAACAAAAAGAAGGGGGAAAATGTTTTAAAGAAGAGGGAAAGGAGAAAAAGGAGGTCAAAGGAAGGACAAGGTTTACAATTAGACAGCTCCAGGTTTGAGATGACTCTGGTGGCGGTTTAGTTTGTGACCTGTGTGCTGACCAGTTCAACACCTCCTAGCCCCATCGTCCTCATCTGTAGAACAGGAGGCTAGCTCTGGCTTCAGAGGATTGTTGCGAAGATTAAGTAAAATGTCTGCCAAATACTTCATACAGTGTTTGGCATTTAGGATCGCAATGGAAAGTAAAATTTAGCTCAAACAGAGAAGGTAAAATCTGCCCAGCTACTCATCAGGCGGGGATGGATAATAGGCACAGATAACAGCAGCTGCGGAGCTAACAGGACGCCGAGTCTTCTGAGGACATACTGCAGCTGTATATGTCATAATCACTCCCTTCTCCGAGTGACTGCTGCTTGCCTATTCACTCACAAATATTGTTCTCTGAAATCATGGGTATCAAAAACCTTGGTGTTTGTAATTACAGCAGTATCTGAGCCTCTTTTTTTTTTTTTTTTTAAACAAAGATAAAGCCTCAATGTACAGCCCAGGTGCAGCACTTTAGAAATGGGCCGCGGTGGGGGGGGGGGGGGGCAGGGGCCAGTGGGCGGGAGGAATGCAAGATGCATCTATCTTAACTTTATTACTTCCAAACAACAGAATCCTGAATCCACTTTGCAGTCCAAACGAGGGCTGGGGGTGTGCAGGGGCTGGGGGTTGACCCTTTTACAAACTGCTTCGTTTGGCTTTATGTCTATCAATATTCGGCTTTAACTAGACTGCTTCTAAACTCTGCCTAGGGTTATAGTTCTAAGTTGTTAAGTAGAATCGGGTATTAAATATGCATACAGTTTCATCTGGAGTCTTGTGAAGTTTTAACCATGTGAATGGATGACTTGTTAACTATTAGTAATTGAGTGAGTTCTGCCTCACACGAAACTGATTTTTGTATTAAATGTCCTAGAGTTTCTCTCAGTTCTAGAATACCTTTGATCATTATTCGGTCAGTAAAGTTATTTGCCCAGGAGGCTGACTCTTTAAGACAGAGAGACAGCTGACTGTGTCAAGGCTTATTATGAGCAGCTAGAGTCATGGATCTCTCCTCAACTGGTGAGCCGCCATCATGGCTTCCTGGGTCAGCCAGTACTTATGATTTCTTTATTTTACATTCTTGGGTTCTGTGGTAGTTCATACACTCACTTCCCAGGGCTGTGTGATGGCAACATTATCTTGCTTGGGTGTGGCGAATTCTCCCCCAGTGTGTGCAGCTTCCTACACCTTGAACACTGTGGCGGTTAGACGACAGGCTTCCTTTGCTAACCAAATGGCTTGTTTCTCTTTGGGCGGACATATGCATGCACACAAGCCTCACTGTAGGAGACAGTGATACCATGAAATTCATGGGGGGTTGTCATCGTTGCTGGTTTTGCTCTTGTGGTGCTTGGGGTCAAACCCAAGACCCTGTGTGTGATAGGCGTAGGCCCGATCATCCAAGCCAAATCCTCAGCCCTTGATTGTTGTTGTTTGTTTGGGTCTTGTTACTTTTTGGGTTTTTGTTGTTGTTGTTGTTTCAAGACGGGGTTTTCCTCTGTCGCTCTGGCTGTGCTAAACTCACTTTGTAGACCAGGCTGGCCTTGAACTCACAGCAATCCACCCACCTCTCCCTCCCAAGTGCTGAGATTAAAGGTGTGCACCACTATGTCTGGCTCCATTTTAGATTTTTTTTTTTTTTTTTTTTTTTTTTGAGACAGGATTTTACTATGTAACCCAGGCTACAAACTTGAAGCAGTCCTCCTGCCTCCTCCTCTTGAGTGCTGCGGTTTCAAGCATGGACCACCATGCTTGGCTGGTATTATGAGACAGAGTCTCTCTCTATGTAGCCCTGGCTGAGTTTGACCTGGCAATGTTCCCACCTTAACATTACAGGCATGTCATACCACATCAACGCCTTCTGGGTCTTACATGTGACACGTGGAGAGTGTCTTCTCTGTGGTGGACATTTTGGGGTTTTTTTATTATTATTATTATTATTATTATTATTATTATTATTATTATTATTATTATTATTATTATTATTATTCAGAGCACACTTCAGTGACTTGTTTCCTTGCACTCTATTGAGATTACGAGATATTCTGTTTCCGGGTATTAGTGATGTGAAACACAAACCTGCCTCCCTAGCATATGTAGCCTTCAGTCAGACTTGCTGTAGTGGCTGCAGCTCAAATTTGAAGTCTGGATGCCAAAGTCAGTTGTACAAGTGGGAACGTAGGATTGGCAGCAGCCCATGTTGTGGGCTTTGGGAAATGCGAGGTATATCCTCACCCCCACCCCCAAGCTTACCATAGTGCCGGTAATTTCAACAACAAGATTCATTCCCTTAGGTTTGTAACCTGGTATCTTGGGATAATCTTTGAGACAAATAATTCCTCCTTGAATACTGCAGAAAACTGAGAAAAACTAAATTCATTAAGTTGATAAGTGGAAATAGAAATTAATGTAGGACTCAGACACCACTATTGTTAATGTTTCGGTTTTCCTCCTTTCCCTGAACCTGAAATTTAAAAGTTAATCTTTTTTATGAATGCTGCTTGTTATGCATTTTAACAGGTTATGGTAAAAGCAATCTGATGAGTACACATTCCAAGCATTTTTCTAAATTTACTTCCAGCTCCCTCCATCATTCAATAAGCATTACTAAGTACCTATTACATGCAAGTAGCGTTCTTGAGATAAACACTGATTAGAGCTACAGAACTCTATCAGTACATAAATATGCATATATTTTTACAAGTCAGTGATCAAACGAGTAGTCTGAGCATTAACTGTCTTACAATCTACCTTTCGCTTTCAAATATTGTTTCATACACATGCCTACACATGTATTATGTACATATGCCTCAAACTTCTTGGTTTCTAAAGGTTATTATATTCTATTTTGTTGATTTTTACATATTTTCTTCCCCCATTCTTGCTTCTGACTTCTTTTCCTGGGACTTATTCCTCAAAGAAGTTACGAAGTCAAAAGACACAATGCTCACTCATTCGAGCAAGAGGCGGGTCAAGTAATCTGCCTTAAGATCCTTGTGGATGTAATCAAGTGAACAGCTTCTGTCCCGGTTAGTGGAGGTAGGAATGCTGAAAGGGATGTGTCACCAAACAAAACCAGAGGCCACCAGGAAAGGCTCAGCCAGGTCTTCTTGAGGACAGCAGGGGTGGTTCCTGGGACTAATCCCCTTTCACCTTCTTTCAGTGCTGGATTCTACCACCTATAGGTCTTAGAGGGAAGGGCTTGCTGCAGGATGACATAAGACCATCTGCCTCATTTCCCTTAGACTTGGCTTTCCAAGCTCTTCCTGCACTGCTGCTACTAAGAGGCACTGACAAGCCAATTTGTTCTTTTGGATTTCTGTGTTATCAGTGATAACTGAGAACTTTCCATCAAGATGGATCCACCTACCAGCTGCCAATATCTTAGTGATGCCTATTAGTTGGCTCCATTCAGAGCCCTTAGAGCATGTGTTTGGGACTGGCCACACTTCTGCGACTCTCTTGATCTGCAGACAGCGTGCGATTCAAGCAGGTAGATGAAGGACTCTCTGGATGGCTATGTGGTGACAAAAGCCTACTCTCTCAGAGTGGTGAGAGAAGAGAAGGCCTGTTTTCCTCTCTCAACTTCTAGAGCTACTCAAACTGTGCTGTTCAGGCAAAGGAAAGGCATCAGAAACCGGAGAAGCTCAGCTGTACTAGATTTAGTTCCTCAATCCCTAAGTAGCTGGCGGGCACTGAGCTTTGAAACATAAGAACCATAAGTAGGTATTTCACCCAGGGAGTCAGTCATGTGACCAGTCAATCAACATTATTAACACCTAATCTAAAATTATTCCAAATACTGTTCTCTAAGTGTTAGGTGCAATTGACAACATTTCTGTCCTTAATAACTTGCACTTCAGGAAAAAACACATAAATGAAAAACATAAGTAAATAAACAAGGAAAGGTTTAATATAAACAGGATGTATACAGTATAAACATTAGTATCAAAGCAATTCAATGTGTTAATTACTCTGAGTACTTTCACCAGCCCTAAACTAAATAAAATCTAAGAATATTATTGAGTTCCATTTCATAGACTAAGTGCCTCAGTCCTGTGATTAAAAATTGACAAGAGATGCCATAGTGGTTATGAGCACTGGCTGCTCTTGCAGAGGGCCTGGGCCCCATTCCTAGCAACCACAAGAACGCTCAAACCCTTCTGTAAACCTGTCCCAGAGGATCCAATGCTCTCTTCTGGCCTTTGCAGGCACTGCACACACATGTTGCAGGCAAAACACTCATACACATAAACAACAACAAAATAAATAAATAAATAAATAAATAAATAAATAAATAAAAGTTGACAAACAAAAAACCAAAAAGAAGACTGAAAAGAGAGGCTACCTGCTGCCCTCAGGGGTGCTCTTCTTTAAGTGGGGGAAGTTGGATGCATCCAACTAAACAAATAGCTGGTGGTTGTACCGTGCCCAAGGTATCATATCTTTATAGTCTGTGCAAGGACATACACTGTCCACTGCCTCAGCTTCCTAGGTTATAACCACTTCTGCCTACAGTCAGGGTGCTGGTGAGGGAATTAAACCCTCATATTGCAGCCTCAGCTAATAGACACAGGTTAGGAATAACTAGCCACTTGAAGAGAAACCTAACCCTAACCCTGACTGCTATCCCCTGACCCAACCAACCTCTTTAGCCTTACCTTGCACCTAATATTTGGGAATTCTCAGCTCTAGACACTTAGGGAATGTGGCTTTTGTTACCTTTTCCCTTCTGTCTTCTCTCTGCCCTCATCTTATTTTCACCAATGCACAGTTCCTGAAGTGGCATATTAATTAAATGTGAGTCATGTTTTTTAACTCCAAGCGGTGTTGCCATGTAGACAGATGCTCAAACCATTTTGTGATGTCAATAATCATTAACTGCTTTTTAAGAGGGAGGAGAGCGATGTCTGTATTTTTCCCTTACAGAGCTAGCACCTGTCAAGGCTATGCCTCAAGCTCAGTGTATCCTGGGTCCCCAGCTCAGAGCCTGAGGATATCTGACTTCTCTTCCAATGGGATGTGTAGCAATGATTCCAGGAAGAGCTGATGTTGTCCTCCCTTCACACTGCCTGTTCTTGTTCTCCCTGTCTCTTCTGCCCTGGTTATCCTCTCTCTGTGGGCTAAGCCAGAGTTCGCCATCTCCTTGCTTTTGTACTATTTCCAGAATCTCAGGACCCTGGGACACATGCTCCCTTAGTTCTTTCCTCATCTAATTGGATGGTACTTGCTATATTCACAAAAACCCTTAAGGCTGGAAGAACCTCCTGGTACAACTCACTCATATTAAGGCTGAGAGAACTTAAGTAAGTCATCCAGTGTCAAATGGCTAATTTGGTTGCTACCCTAGAGGAGGCCATCCCCACCCCTGAGGTGAGTCTAGGGAAAGGCTTTTGAGGCCAGTGTTACAAGCCTAAAACATTGTGCTTACCTGCTGCTCCTTATCAAAATGAAAAGCCAGAACCTTCAGGTTACTAAATAAAGGTAAGTCCAAGTGCAGTGGCCAGGCCAGGGGTGAGGGAGATGGCTCAGTCAATAAAGTACTCACTATATAAGCATAAGGGCCTGAGTTTACATTCCCAGCATCCATGTTAGAAGCCAGGGGCTGTGGTGCTTGCCTGTAACCCCGTGCATGGGGAACTGGAGGCAGGCAAACCACCAGAGTCTGCTCACCAGGCAGCTCAGGGTCAGTGAGAGATCCTGTGTCAAAAACAGAGGTGGAAAGTGACCGAGGGAGACACCTGACATCGACACAAACATGTGCACACACAAAATGTCACCAGCCAGCCAGAGATAGAGGTGAGGAAGCAGGAGTGCATGCAGCAAAAACGTGAGCAGGCAGTGAGGGGTCCCCGCTGCCTCCCCTGAACAGTCTGCTGACGGCAAGATGATAACCAACAAATTCAACAGATGGAGAGGTGGCTGCGTGGTTAAGACAAAATCCAGTTCCAGGGAATGCGATGCGCTCCTCTGACCCCTGCAGGCCCCAGGGACGTGTGGTCCACATGCCTACATGCATGCAGGCAAAACACTCCTCATATGAAGTAAATCTTTTTTTAAAAGTTAAGTGGAGATAAGAGAATTACCATGTAGCATATGTAAAACAGGAGCAGGTTCGAGGGGCAGAGAGACCGGCTCTTTATTAGAAAAGATTCAAATTGTGAGACTAAGGACTCACCAAGGAAGGTTTTCAAGAAATGGAAGGAGATAAAATAAAAGCTAAAGGTGGGAACATGACTTCTTAGCTCATTCTCTCATGAGCAATGCCTTTGACTCAAAACGTCTTAAGGATAAGGGCCATTTAAGGGTCTACTTGACACTGCATTTGGTTCCTGGAACACATAGGAACTCTGTGCTTTCTATTGGATGAGTAAATGACTGAACAAATAATTTTTAAAAATCTTCAGTCCTTTAGACCCAAATTAAAGAAGGGGCAGAGGGAGAAGCAATGAGAAGAGGCTGAGCTATGGCACAGATGCCTGCTTTGGCCTCCTTGGCCAATGTACTGGACGACATCCAGGAAGCCAAGACAAATTGTCAGTGCTGGCTGCCATAGAGAGAAACTGACAGTTCTGGTGACTTCAGTGCTGATGTTAATTGGAACTGTACATTACAGCATAAAGCTATTTATCATCCTAAGTTCTAAATGTGAAGTGAAATTTATCATGCAAATCTTGATGTGAATAACAGAGTAGTTGGTGCCCTTGACAGAAATGTTACCTACCTGAATTGCGTGTGTGTGTGTGTGTGCGTGTGTGCGTGTGTGTGCGCGTGTGTGCGTGTGTGTGCATGTGAGTGTGTCTATATGTGCATGCGTGTGTGCGTGTGTGTGCGTGTGTGTGTGTGTGCATGCAATGTTTGAGAATGTGAGTGCCTGTGTACACACACACACAGATGCTTGCAGAAGCCAGAAGACAGTTTTGGGTGTGGTCCCTCAGGTGCGGTCCAGCATTTTTATTTTGAGACAGGGTCTCTCCCGGGCCTGGAACTAGGCTAGATTGGCTGGCTGGCCAGCAAGTGCAGGAATCTTCCCATCCATCTCCATCTCCCCAGGATTAGGATTACAGCAAGCTCCACCACATACAGCTTCTCATATGTATCAAGCTCCCCAGCTTTTCTGGGGATCAAATTCAGGCCATCGTGCTATCTCAGCGATCCCAGTAAAAACGGTTTCACCAGAGTGAAAGAGAGGGTGTATATGGCAATATGGCTTCTCCACTAAATCTCAGCCTAATGCTTCCCTATCCGTTAGAGAAGAAACTCACTGTTCCTTCAACTTTGTCCTCCAGGCACTGGCAGCCCCCCAAACTGGCCACTTGCCCAATCTCTGTCTTCCTTGAGTCATCTGGCTCTTAAGCCAGCAGCACCCCTGTGAGACCTGACCTTCATTAGCACCAGTTCCTTTCACTAGCCTGCAAGTATCTGACAATCAGCACCCACCCCAAGTAAGTACCTAACAGACTAGGTTCTTAGCAAAGCTTAACCATGGACCAGGGCCAGAAATACATATGACATGGAAGGAGGAGCACTGGGGGGAAACCTAAACTTTAAGAAATAACTGACTGCCCAGGCGCAATGGCACACTCCTGTAATCCCAGCACTCGGGAGGCAGAGGCAGGCAGATCACTGTGAGTTCGAGGCCAGCCTGGACTACAAAGCAAGGCTAGGACAGCCAAGGCTAACACAGGGAAACCCTGTCTCGAAAAACAGAACAAAAAGAAATGGCAGACTGACCGTGACTTAGCTAGGAGCTAAGAGTGTAATCACTCGAGTTTTCTGTGGTCCTATAAAGAGATCCCATTTCTATTTTTAAAAGACTGAAACCAACTCCAAAAATAATACACTTTTGTCCATGGCTTGTGGGATTAAGAACTTCTCTGGGCCTTACATTATATTTTGTTTTATGAAACTTAAAGTAGGCCAGGCATGGTGGCGCATACCTTTAATCTCAGCACTCGGGAGGCAGAGGCAGGCAGATCTCTGTGAGTTCGAGACCAGCCTGGTCTACAAAGCAAGTTCCAGGACAGCCAAGGCTACACACAAAAGCTCTATCTCAAAAAACAACAAAAAGCACTTGAAGTATCTCTGATGGTATGTAGGTTTGTGAGAAACTCACAGGTAAGTCTATAACCTTCTTGACTCCAGGGAATGCAGGCTTAACCTGTAGGATAGTTGACCAGCATTCCATAACATTAGAGGATGAAATAAGCCCCTCCCCCAGAGTGATATACTGAAGCCCTAGCTCCCGGTACCTGAGCATGTTTGATGCATGGGCCTCTAAAAGGATGATTATTCTAAGGATAAACCCCATTTCTCTCTGTCTGGAATATGTGTGATGAGAAGAAATTTGGGGATGAAAAGGCTTCAAGGATGCATGTTCCACAGAGGAAAAGCTTTACTCTCTTCTGCAATGAGGGAAGCTCAGCTAGTTTACCCAGCTGTATCGGGCAGACAGCTGAGGAAGGGTGAGCAGTAAGGAAAGGCTGGCAGGTGGATTTGCAAAGCCAAGGGTAGAGGATAACTGACGCAGCGTGGCCAGCATCAGGGTCAAGGACAGTGTCAGAACCAGAGATGAGGCCACCAGAGAGACCTAATGGAGCTGGTATAGATCAGGGAAGTGGGGAGCATACCTGGAGACACCCCCTGAGACCCCAGAATGGAGACAAAGCCTCCATGGATGTCTTGGCTAGGGACAGGGAGGATGGCATCAGAGAAAGAGAGCTTTTCGGATAGTACATCGATAGTGAAGGGCCATTGTGAAGGTTGTTGACCACAGGCCAACAAAACAGTCTTTTAGAAAAGTGAATTATGGGGTACCAAAGGACTAACATATCAAGACATGATCTGAATATTAGGAAGATGTTTTTGAAAATGCCTACTTTGATCTTTTGTTCACAATAATGTCTAATAAGCAGAGTTTATTCAATAAATGATCAGTATGAAGCAAATGCCCTCTGAAAAACAAGTGCTTTTGTCCTTCTACTGTCTCCTAGAATAAAGAACAAATGAATACCATGATTCATATATCAAATTCCTCTGCATTTGGCCCATGTGGGTCAATTTTATGCAGCCCAGTAATGCCCAATGAGCTAATAGGACAGAGTTTCTAGATCTTAAGAGCTTACAGTCTGCTTTGGAATTCTTTGATGGAAACCAATGGATATATATTTGTTACTGAAATTTAAAAATAATTTATTAAGCTGGGCTGGTAGCACACACCTTTAATTCCAGTACTCAGGGAGATAGAGGCAGGCGGATCTCTGTGAATTTGAGGCCAGCCTCGTCTACAAATTGAGTCCAGGACAGCAAGAGGTACATACAGAGAAACCCTGTCTAGAAAAAAACCAAACAAATAATAAATAAATACATTTATTGTCTAGGCATGGTAGCATGTACCTGAAATCCCAGCATTAGGACTGAGGCAGGAGGACTGCTGAGATCTGATCTCCACCTGTATACACACATGTGCACACACATAGCTGCATATATACATGTATGTCTATTCACATGAATTTACACAAACATACATAACCCATTGCAAGGATACTGAGCAGGTGAGAGAATAAACATCTCTGGCGGGTCACTTGGCTTCTGCAGGCCGGCACCAAAGCAACTTCTGGTCATCACAACACATAACCCCTTCCTTGGCCCTAGTCTCTTGGTCATCACAACACATAACCCTTCCTTGGCCTTCACCTTTTGTACCTCTTCTTTACAACATGCATGTCCCTGTGGTAAAAATTATTAGCCACTCAATACCCAACACATGAGCAAATGTCACTCTTTATGTTGGAGGTGGACAGTAGAGCTTTGCTACCGACAAGCCTGCTAAAAGCATGTATTAGATGCCCGTCATAATATAAGCACTGGTTATGACTTTATCTAAGAATCACAATAAGTCTTGAGGTCTGCAAGGGAGCTCAGTAACTAGCAACTACCTTCCCAAACTAAGTCTGAAAAAAGTAGAAACTAATACCAAAAATTGGTGGAGAAAGTTAACAACGTTACCTTATTGTAACAATGTTATAACTGATAGAGCCTATGTTAATGAATACGGCCTTTGCGAAACCGGGAAGTCAGAGTGGAGTCAGATTAGGGTAGAATGGCCCCTTGTCTGCACAGTGTTCAGCCAGAGGCACTGCTGCTCTCAGCCACGCAGTCAGCAGAAACCCATGCAGGCCAGTGGAGGCCTGTCTCACATCCAAAGCTACTTGGTTTTTAAAGTTGTTTCCAAAAAGCAGTTTAGTTTAAATGGAAACTAACTTTACCCTTAATTCTTTCTGTAAGAACAAAATCATCCCAGGTGAGCATTCACGTGGTAGACTTTTTGAAGCTACAGTTAGCTGTGCAAAACATAAATGCCTAAATGCAAAAATTCTCAAACACAATTTAGTTTTGATTCTTGATCGTAGAACAGCCAAATCCATGTGCTTCTCATCAGAGGGAACAACTCGGCTGTTTCCACATGCAGCTCCCAAGGTTGTATTGGTAATCTCATCACACAGAAACATGACAGGGTAGGGAGGTTCCTATGGGCCAGGCCCAAGATTCACAGTCATCATTTCCACAGACTGGGGATATAACTGCAAGGGAAACTGGGAAATGTAGTCTAGGAGACTGTGGGCTTTGGTGAACAGTCACTATCTCTGCCCTGGAGGTAGGTTCATTTTCTATTCCCCCTGCCCCTTACACTAAACATGTAGTAGGGACTCTAAAAATGGTTGGCTGGCACCCATACAAAATGTCAAGTAGAGCAACATGTGTCTGTAATCCCAGTATGGTGAGACAGAAGTAGGCATGGAGCTAGCTGGCCATCTAGTCTAACCAATTCAGTGAATTCTGAACTCACTTGAGAGACCCTGCCTAAAAAGAGAAAGTGGAGAGTAACAAGAAAAATACTGATTTCAGCCTCTGCCTTCCATATCTATGAATACACATAAGCATATACCACACACATACACACACACATGCTGAATAAGCTACCATTAATTAAATCTTAATTACAGCTCTGCCATTTCTTAACTGTATAAATTTAGGCAAGTTACTTAACATTTCTTGAGCCTGTTTCTCAGCATATAATAAAGATGAAAGTGGTTGTGAATTACTTCCCTGGCCATGCCAAGTGCAAGACGGGTAGCAGCTGAAAATGTACCAACTGAAGTCACAATAGTTACCGTTTTTCTGGTCCTGTCTCTTCTGCTGTATTTGTGAAGTGTGTCTCTTTGGTTTCGTCCCACACATCTCTGAGGATGGGTTCTAGCAACCTGGAAACAGTGCTCTGGAAACAGTGCCTCTGTCATTGCTCTGTGTCTCTGTCTCTCTGTCAGTGTGTGTGTGTATGTGTCTGTGTGTGTGTGTGTGCGCGCGCACGTGTGTCTGCCTCAGTGTGTGTGTGTGTGTGTGTGTGTGTGTGTGTGTGTGGTGTTTCTAGATTGTTTCCTTGGAACCGAGAGCTGCAGCTGAGTGAGCTGTCCCTAGAGCTGCCGTATGAGCCCCATGGGTGTCCTCATAGGAAGGTAATGCTATACCTTGAAATGTAAATGGAGAAGAGGGAAGGAAACATAAAAGAAAGAAAATAGGCGAAATATTGCAACACATGCCTTCTGGACGAGTTATAGAAAAGAGTAGACGCACGGGAAGTAAGAGGAACCCCAAGTACTAAGGCTGAAAAGATGAGGAGCTGGCCCTGGAACATCACTTTTTTTTTTTTTTTTTTTTTTAACTGCTTTAAAAATGGCAAGTGTGAGACATCGTAGAAGAACCTTTGGATGGGTTAGATATGGGACGTGGTGGAGAAAGGGGACAGAGACAACCATGATGTTCTAAACTTGAGATACGGGGTCATGATCCCCAGTTAGAGCACTGGGATGAGGGCAGGAGGCCTGTCCCTATCACTTTGAGCAAGTCACTTTCCACTTTGATTCAGTTTCCTTTTTGTTGGTTTGGTTGGTTGGTTGGTTTTCGAGACAGGGTTTCTCTGTGTAGCCCTGGCTGTCCTGGACTCACTTTGTAGACCAGGCTGGCCTGGAACTCACAGAGATCCACCTGCTGGGATTAAAGGTGTGTGCCACCACAGCTTCCTCTTTTGTAAAATGCCTTTATTTAACCCCTTGACGTGCTTGTGAAGCACACATAAGAGACTATACAAGAAAGCACAGTGCAACTCACCAGGGTCCTCATTGTCAGGAGGGAATCTGGGAAGGAAATACAATTTGCATAAGAATCCAGGAAAATTAATGGTAAATACACCAAAGTGCTGACCTAATATTACCTGGCGATAACAGAGATGTGAGGAATTTAGGAGTCAGAACCTTTATATATGTGTGTGTGTGTACATACGTACACACACACACACACACACACACATTTTTTAAGGATGCAGGTCTTCAGTTTCTTCACATGATTTGGAATGTGGCTCAGCAGGAAGTAAAGTTTACACACACTTGCATGGTAGAGTAAGTATACAAAGACACCCGAGAAGCAATGTTAGTGACATTTCAATGCAATGGAAACCTACGTAGAACTAGAGCCTCTCTCATCAAGATCTTTGCATGTTTGGCAGTGCAACACACTCACAAAGCAGCCCAAGGTAGTAAGACAGACATGATGGTGTCTGGCGTAGGCAACAATAGAAAAAAGAAAACAACGCAAGAATAAAGTGGGAAATTAAAAGCAAGGCTGATGTGCAAGACCTGTGCAAGCTCCAGGCAGACCTGATCCCAGCATGGAGAGGGGAGGTAGGCATGAAGTCTCACCCTTGGCCCCCAATAAGTTAACCACACTCAAGTGTAAGGTCACACATCCAGTAGTATTTGGGCAGCACAACTTGGACTTGATTATTTTTTATTTATTCTTATTATTTTTTTAACAAGGAAACACAGTTGGGTGAGCAGGGAAAAGGTGGATCTGGGAAGTGTTGGGGAAGGGGTTGAAAATGATTAAAACATGTTATACAAAATTCCCAAAGGACTAATAAAGAGACATTTGTATAAAATGGTGCGGGACTATGCTGAGAAAGAGATATTTTCTCTTTAGACTCAACTACAAATAAACCAGTGATAAGAGATTTGTGTACACCTATGGATGGAAATCAGTGAACTGGAGTGAGTTTCGTATAAAAACTATGACTTAGCTAAGCATAGTGATGCATATTTGTAGTCTGAGCACTCAGGAAGCTGAAGTAGATGGGTCATGGGTTGGAGGACAACAAGAGCTACATAGCAAGTTCAAGGCTGACTGAGGAACACAGACTCTGCCTTTCTTCGCATATGAACTTTATTTTTTTATAATAAGCTATACACAATAAGAACAGTTATGAAACAATCAGGAAAAGCCATATTTTAAAGTTACATTCAAAATGCCTTAGCTCATTTGGCAACCTTCGGGGAAAAATACAATCTGTCCTATCTAGGTGTGTAATAGTATAAATGTATATATAAAAATGTTTAATTAATAAAATAAAAAAAGAATTATGGTCTAAGAAACACAGCAGTCATGGCTGGAACAAAAGGAATGATCAGTTGCTGACCAAAGAGACATGGGCAGGGAGGGGATGATAAAGCAGAAGAAAGTTATCAACAGAAAAAGGGAAATGGAGTGCAGAGTGAAGCCTAAAAGCCATAAGCCAAGAAAGATGTATTTGGTGCCAAGGAGACAACCTTCTGATTTCAGCATCCATGCGTGGACATACAAATTATGATGCACATCTTCACCACAGGTGTATATCCAACGGTGGCTACTACTTTCTGAGAACTTCCTAGAATCCAAGCTTTCTATTACCTGCACTGGTGTGTGTGTGTGTGTGTGTGTGTGTGTGTGTGTGTGTGTGTGTGTGTGTGTGTTCCCTGCATTGTGTCTGTGAATCCAGCATTACAATCATCTCTATTGGTTGATGAGATCTAAGACCTAATGAGGTAGTAGCTGGCTCAAGGTCACAACCCACTATTGAATGTCATTGGCATTGATGCTATAATAACTGATAGAGCCTATGTTAGTGAATCAGGCCTTTGCAAAATGGGGAAGTCAGTGTGGAGTCAGATTAGGGTAGAATGGCCCCTTGTCTGCACAGTGTTCAGCCAGAGGCACTGCTGCTCTCAGCCACGCAGTCAGCAGAAACCCATGCAGGCCAGTGGAGGCCTGTCTCACATCCAAAGCTACTTGGTTTTTAAAGTTGTTTCCAAAAAGCAGTTTAGTTTAAATGGAAACTAACTTTACCCTTAATTCTTTCTGTAAGAACAAAATCATCCCAGGTGAGCATTCACATGGTAGACTTTTTGAAGCTACAGTTAGCTGTGCAAAACATAAATGCTTAAATGCAAAAATTCTCAAACAAAATTTAGTAGACTAGCATGCACACACATTAGTGGAGACAGAAAAACTATAACTATCAATTGTTGGTGCACTGCTGGGGTTATTTAAAATGGTATGGTCACTTTAGAATACAGTTTGGCAGCTCTTTCTGAAGTTAAAGATTAGAATTAACATTTTTTTTTTTAGATATATACGTATAACTGGGCATGGTGGCACACATCTTTAATCTCTCTGGGTTCGAGGCCAACCTGGTCTATAAAGCAAGTCCAGGACAGCCACAGCTACACAGAGAAACTCTGTCTAGAAAAAAACAAAACGAAAAAGTAAGATTGCTTACTGAGGAAAATTGTCCTAATTAAAGTCATGTACACATTATGCTGAAGAGAAACTTTATTTCTTGTGGAGGTTCACAACAAAAGAAGTAGGACATACTTCTCTCTTCCTGAGAATTACTCTCTTCTGGAGGTTATTTCTGGGCATGTCCAGCTTTACTTTCCTTACTTCAGATCGCGAAGACAAAAGGCCTCCTTATTTTTCTAGTACATGTATAGTCTACTAGTAAATGTGTATTTTCAAAGTACCCCCTCCCCTGAGCCTGGAGTCTTATTTTTTTCCCAAGGTTCAAGGTTTTCCTGGCTGAAAAACTCCCACTCCTGAATGGTGGAAGCTGCATAAATCTTCAACAAGAAAGACCTCAAAGATACTGTTTGTGATTTCTCCCTTACTGATCTGAATCTCATCTCGCTGTTTCTAATTAGACTATGGAGATCAGTGGGCTACCAAGATTTAGGTGTACTTTTAAATCTATTTTATTGGGGTTCTTGTATCTCTACCTCCCTTCCAACCCTTAACCACCTTAATACCTTCCAATCTCCCAACACTAGGTAGGAGAAAAAGAAGGTTAGAGTGGAAAGAGACAGCATATGTCTCTTTACTTACTTCCTGCTGTTTAAGGACGTAGTTCCTTGGGGCAAGTCCAATCTTTGTAATCAGGATATCCAGCAGTCTAGCAATAGCAAACACAGCAGCAGGATGAACCAGCAGCAGCGGTGGACAGAAGCCCCAACAGGCTCTCTAAGGGTCCTGGTATTTATTCACTCCCAGAGTCCCCACAATTAAACTATCTTCAGCTGGCACAAATCACACCTCTGATAGAGCACAAGACGATCATAATTAGTAGCTATGAACAAACTGAAGCAGCCCCATATTCCACACCTGAGATTAAAACAAAAACATGTTTACAACCGAGGTTTTTGAAAGACACCAAAACTTCTACTACACCAGGGGTCTTTAGGTTTGATGAATTCTCAGGCAGGTTATTAGAGTGAAGAGGTTGTTGGTCTCAGTATGGGTCTGCTATAAGAAAAAAAGTTAAGGTGTTTAGCTAGAGTGAGGGGCTCTTTAAAATGTTAGCTATCTGATTAGCGTGGCTACTGGACAATATGAAGGCAGGTTGACCACCGATATCCATTAGGTAACTGGGTCTGGTTGTGTACACCTGTAATCCCAGCAATGGGGAGACTGAGGCAGGGCTACACAGAGAAAGTCTAAAAACAAGACAAAAACACACCAAAACAAGCAGACAAAGACCAATAGGTACATTCCTCCTGAAGGTCACATGTACTTGGCAAGAGAGGAACAGTAAAGTGGGATGTCTGCCAGCAATGTTTGTGAAATTTGAGAAGACACATCATACCTAGAATTTATTAATTTTTAGAAGACACCTCAATGTCAAAAGATAATGGTGAGGTTTAAGCTATATTTTTTTTAAACACTGAAGCTAGGAATAACTTAGTTACGTTTGAGAAAGTAATACATAGAAGTGAAATGCAAAAAGTCATGAGAAAAGGGACAGCTGCCTGGGACTTAGGACACGGTATGAACTATCACATGGGTGCTAGAAATCAAACCCAAGTCCTCTGGAAGAGCAGCCAGCACTCTTAACCGCCAAGCCATCTTTCTAGCATTAAAGTATACAGGAAAAGGTAGAAGAGAGAGCCAAAAGGAAGGCTTAGAAGCTACAAAGCAATGAGGTGAAAACCATGTAGTATTTGGATCAGCCCAAGTCTCAAAGGCGGGGAGCATCAAAAGGACACTTAGGGCAAAGGACCTACTACATACATACATATATACATACATGAACAGAAACAGGATATTGCTTGAACTCTCCTCTTAGACAGGCAAGTACCCAGGGACTCATACTTGCTTTAGAGATTTGGGATCCAAAACTAATCTCAGAGATGAGGCAAGATTGGCCCGTGGGTGTAATTGATGGAGCCAAGGGAAAGACAGCATCCATGGGCAAAGCTGGGAGTGTGACAAACAGTGAGTCCTGTGGAAGAATGGGGCCAAAGGATCTGGGCAAAGAGCAGAAACAGGCAGGTGCTGGGCAAAGGAACAGGAACTTGGCTTCCAGGACAGAGCCAGCCATTTCCAGCAACAGGTGGGAGGTAGAGCCTTGGGCCTTCCCAGGGCACCAGAGTATCATCACATGGGATTTTTATGAGGCTGTTTAGGATGCTAAGCTGGTTTTACATAAACGGATGGAGCAATCACTTCTTGGATCAAGTATAAATGAATGGAAGCAGGCCTTTAGCCTCAGCAAGAAGCAACTGCAACAACAGTGACAAACAATGATGATGGCAGCTAGGCAAATAGGTACAGCACTGCCACCTCGGCAAGCAGCAGGCCTGAGGCGAAAGGATCTGGAGTTTGAGAGCATCCTGGGATACATAACATGATCCTGTCTCAAAAAAAAAAAAAAAAAAATAGCTACACTTTCTATCCATTGTGGGCTTTGGTTTTGAGTCTTAGTAGCACAATTCACTGGTGTAAATGGATATATAGGACATGTTATGTGGCCACTCCCTGACCACAACTTCCATTTTATCTTCTTCTAAAATGAAGACAAAAGTAAGGGTTTTAACACTCTCTTCTTGGGTGATCATATCCACCCCCATAGTATGAGGAATAGATGTGTGGGGCTGGAGAGACGTCTCAGTGGTTAAGAGCCTGGACTGTTCTTGCTGAGGACCTGCCTTCAGTTGTCATCACCCACACTGGGCAACTCAAACACCTGAACCTCAAGCTCTGTCCTCCAGGGGCACCTGCCACCTGCAGTCATTTGTACACATATTCTCTCTCTCTCTCTGTCTCTCTGTCTCTCTCTCTCTCTCTCTCTCTCTCTCTCTCACACACACACACACACACTCACACACTCAGGGGCACACACATATATACATAAACACAACTCATGCACACACACACACACACACACACACAGGCATTTGGACAGCTCCCGAGTTCATCACTCCACCCAAACCTCTCCAAGTTTCAGACCTCTGCAGTCAGACACAGCTCAAACCTAACAAAGGCAAAATGAATTCTTTAGGTCCCTTTGGCCCTGGCCCTTGTCTGAGTAGCGCATCGTCTACTATGTGTGTTGGCATTCTGGGTCTCTCCTCTTCCTTGACCCCCAATATCAAAGCTAAATACTTCTACCCATCGCCAGGACAAGTCTTTCTTAAGTTCTTTTCTCCTCACCTAGGAATAAACTCCTGAAACTCCACAAAACCATTTCTGTCTCCCCTTCTTTCTGACCGCCGCCTTCTACCCTGCCCCCAACCCTTCTGTTTCATCCAGGTTTGATTATGGTTTTGTCTTTGCTTTTCCAGTTTTATAAATACCTGCCTTATCACCTATTTGGGTTGTGTCTCTCTGGTTCTGTTTCAGCTTTCATCCTCCCAAGCCCCTCACCCAAGGATCCTGGGTAACAGATTTCTGAGTCACTTACACTTCAGTAGGATTCAGTTTTGCCCAGAACTATGGAAGGCAGATTAGTGAGCCAATTAAACCATTACTTGAAGAGAAAGTGGCGTGTGCATGCGCGTGTGTGCACACGTGTGCATGTGTGTGTGTTGAGGCATATAAACCTAAAGGTACAGCTTTTGAGGGGAATGCCCTTGTGCTGAGGTGGCTTGGAAGCAGTCCAGATCATCCTGAAGATAAGGGGACGGACATGGGAGCCGGGCTCTCTGCAGCTGCCCATTCTGCTGCATTCTTGCTTTGCAGCTGCCACACTTCCCACTCACAGTAGCACCGCCATCTGCAGCCAGACAGTTGGGTTATCAGCCAACAGCGAGCGCATCTCCACGAAGTAGTGCAGCCCATAAAAGGCAGAATGATAAAAGATTCAAACTCAAGCAGTTCCCCCCGCCCCCTCTGAGCCTTCTACTTTGGGGCTCACATCTGAACCTCAGAAGTCTTCAGTAAGCAGAGAGGCAGTATGTGGAAGGGACGGTATTCAGGGAGGAGACTTGAAAACGGGGACAGATGCCTAAGATATATTTGTCAGAGCAGGTTAGGAGCGATATAATGCCCTAACTTCTTTGAAGCAGAAATAAGATATAAAATTAGGAAGCAGGCTTTCGTGGAGGGTGACAGCTGAAACCTCACTCCGAATGTTACTTTCCAGATAAGATCCCTTGCTTGACTGTACATTTTCTATACCCTCTACAATAGCCCTGTTTTAAGATCCCCACCAGCTGGTACAGTGCATAGTACTCAGGAGATGCTCATTAAATCTTTGTTACATAAGTGTAATCACTCTGTCATCCCAATGCTCTGACTTCTCCCTGCATCTTATATTTTATGTCTTCAGCATACTTTTGGCCATCGAAAATAATACAGCCAGCCTGGCAAGGCTGGGGCACAGAGGCCTTAAACAAGAAGCACAGGACGTTAGCCCTGCATACAGCTTACCACTATGCGCATCTATCAAGGCTATTTCCCACACATGCCCACACTTCTGAGGGAAGACTGTAGAGATGTCTCTGCTTTTTTTCCAACCTGTATGAGAAACTGAAGCCTTTGGAGGCAGAGTAGTTCATCCGGGTTCTCTCTGTCTTGTGGTGGTAGAGCTAGAAGTGGTCAGGAATTTTAGAAAGATGCTGGGCTCTGCCACATATACATCACTTGGGCAACGTATGAGGTCTCTGGACCTCATCTTCCTCTCTCTCTAACAGTGGATAATGGAACGATGCCTTCTTTACAGTTATTCTATTCCAGGGTCGAATGGCAAGAGGTTGGCATAGAAAAGAGTATATACAGCAGACAAATGTAATAGCTTCCTTCTCTACTCCCCCAGAGTGGACACTGCAGAGATAATTGTACGACAATGATAAACCTTTTCACTGGTTATTTTTCCTTTCTATGTTTTATTTTTATGACTATGGGTGTTTGGCCTGCGTGTGTGTCTCCGCATTACATGCATGCAGTGTACATGGGGGCCAGAAGAGGGTGTCAGATTTTCTTGGAACTGAAGTTATAAATGGTTGTCAGCCACCATATGGGAGCTGGGAATAGAATCCAGGTCCCCTGTAGCAACAGATAGTGCTCATAACTGCTGAGCTATCTCTCCAGTCCCTAGTTATTTTTCCTGAAGTCAGTTTGAAAGTGAAGATAATATGCGTAACAAATCAATGTTTACAGTAATTTTAACTTAAAAAGCATTTCAACAATGTTAATTCTTAAGTCAGGCACATATATATTATCTGTGATACATGTACACACGCACACACACACTCATGCACACACATACACACGTGCACACTCTCACACACATGCATACACACCACACATCTTTTCTTCCTCAGTAACCAGCCTGAGTGTCAGTCAGCCTGCAGAGAGGAGCAACCAGGGACCCAGGGAGCAAGGACAAGGGAGCCCCCAAATCAGATGGGTTCTGAGACACTTTTCCCCTTCCCTCAGGCTGAGATATTCTGCCATCTGTTTTGATTAAACCTTTCAAAATTCAGCTTGTGTTTTCCCTTCCATTCCTTTGAAATCTCCTTTAATTTGAGAGTCTTTAGGCTTCCTTCTTTCCCTTAACCACCATCTGGTGCTTCTATTAAAAAGAAGAAGGAGAAGAAGAAAACACATACAACAAACACTCTGAGTTCCTTGGAAGAAAGGTATAGTGATGAGGCTAATTTATTCCCATAGTGAGGCCCATTACTATTTCCATGGCAACAGACTGTGATGTTCTGAACATGGGACTTTGTGATCTTCACAAGAACAGAATGGCAAAAGGCCCTGTTCAGGCTCTTTGTCCTTATAGATTCTTGGGGTAGTCACCCTTGGTGGCTTCCAGGAGCCTACAGAATTGAGTCCAAAGCATTCAAGGTCCTTCTCAGTCTGGTCCAGTAGCCCCAGACTCTTGTCTGCCAGTTTCAGTGCTCTGGGTTTCTGCTCCCTTTCTCCTTCTTCCATTCTTGTGCACTTTTCTATCATAAACTCATGTCCCCATGCTCTTGCCGCTCTTGTTGCCTCCCGTTGCAATACCCTCCCCGGCAGTCTACTTCTCCCTCTTTTTTTTTTTTTTTTTTGTCTAACAGAACAAAATCCTCTTTGTTCTAAAGATTTAGCTGACATGTTTCTTTCTCTACAGACTCTTCCACGTAACAAACCCTTTTTTCTGTCCTCCAAGCAGATGTAAGGACACCTTAGATTTTGGACCATTGCAGCTAAGAGCGCCTTCATTTGAATTGGATTCAGCACTGCTCCTACGACACAGCCCTGTTTCCGCTTTGAAGACCACCTCAGTTATTTCACATGGTTTCTCAGTGACTCTGAGGCCAAAGTGGCATCTTAATCCCACTTTACTGTTAGGAAGCCTAGAGCTTGTAAATGACTTGGGTGGCAGAGCCAGAACTGCCATCAATGGGATAGGATGAAGAGAAGGCCGACTTTGGGGTCAGGACTATTTGGGACCCAGCTATGGGACCTCTCTAGCCTTCCCTTTCTTCACCCGTGAAATGATAAGAGAGCAAGTAAGACTCTATATGCTAAGGTGCTTGGCATATGTTAGAACCCAGGTCTTCTTTTTCTCTCCCCTTCAAACTGGATCCAGCAACATCAGGGAACAAAACGTTTCCTTCTGGCTTTTTGTTGTTGTTGTTGCTGCTGCTCCAATTTTTATATGACGCTGAAGCTCTGACGGTCAAGCAAATAAACGTTTTCAGTCTCTACCAGAGAAAAATTCCACCTTCATTCCCCTGCCTGTAATCTCGTTTAATAAAAGCCACCAGACAGAGCTGTTGTAAAAATTAAATGAAGCAGTGTATGAGCGCACAGAGCTCTTTAGCGCAGTGCTCGAGACACTGCAAGCACTCAGGGTGCTGCCATTACACTATCATCGCCATCATCATCGTTATTATTATCATTATTCTTGTGTGACAGAACAATAGGTCCTGTGAGAATCGCAGACATTATTAGCAGGACAGCCTCATGACACTGTCCTCGCAGGCTTTCTCACCACAGCCTGCCTGGTGGCCACCATCATCTGTGCAGTCACTTCCTTCTTCCACCCACTGTAGGCTTGAGATGGGCTTCTGGGCTTTATCCGTAGCCTTCCTGCCAAGTCGGCTTGAACAACGCCCTGCACAGGATGGCTTTCAGTAGTAGGTGGCCAACGGAATGCTGACTGGGTTTTTTGGTTTGGTTTTTTCCTCTCTATAAAAAAGGAACTCGGGCTAGAGAGATGGCTCCGCGGTTAAGAGCACTGTCTGCTCTCCCAAAGGTCCTGAGTTCAGTTCCCAGCAACCACATGGTGGCTCACAACCATCTATAATGAGATCTGGTGCCCTCTTCTGGTGTGCAGGCACAACACTGTATATGTAACAAATAGCAAACAAATAAATAAATCTTTAAAAAAAAAAAAAAAAAAAAGGAACTCATACTAAAAAGAACTCAAAGGCCTCAGACTCTCTCATCACCGGGATGTTAATTGTCAGTGGTAGATTGTTGGCTAGGAAGAACCAGTTTTACAAAGGTTCTGTGTATTGAACTGAGCTTGTCTCTGGTACTAGGGCTTTGCCTCTGCTAAGTAAGCACTCATCCACTGAGCTATATCCCTCTTTGTGAATAGATCTTAGAATGCTTAGATATTTCTCACCATTGTTCCTCTTCTTCTTCCTCTTCCTCCTTTGATATTATTTTTCCTTTTGAGACATGATTTCACTATGTAACCATCACTGGCCTGGAACAAACTTTGTAGGCCAAGTTGGCCTCAAACTCACAGAGATCCTCCTGCCTCAACCTCCTGAGTGCTGGGATTAAAGGTGTGTACCACTAGACCTGGCCTCCTTTGGCATTTTCTTTTCTTTTCTTTTAGACAGAGTTTCACAGAGCCTAGGCCAACATCAAACTCATCATATAGCTGGGCCTGGCTTTGAACTCCAGATTTTTCTGCTTATCCTACTAAGTGCTGAGATTATCAGTATGGGCTAACAGAATCTGTCTTCATTGGATATCAACAGCTCCCAGATTAAGAAACAGACTCAATTCTTGATCTCTGGAAGATGGAGGGTAAAGTCTAAAGAAAGTGTGCCTGGAAAACATGAACAAGGCACCAAGCAGAACCCCAGCTGGATGGTCTAGTGGGAGCGTCCCTCATATCCCCAGCTGGATGGTCTAGTGGGAGTGCCACTCATATTTATCCAGCTATTTTTTTAATTAATTACCAATTTTATATCCGGTCCACTGTTGAGCTAAGCAACACATAATGGTTCCCTATTATAAATAGCAAATGAGTCCCAAGACCTGAAACCCCAGATAATACTCTGTCTCTGTCTCTCTGTCTCTCTGTATCTCTGTTTCTCTGTCTCTCTGTCACTTTCTGGCCCATTTAAAATGTTAGCATCTCCAGTTTTGCTCTTTGTTCATTATTAAGTAAAATAAGGGTTTCTTGAATATAAGCACTTTCATACTGCCACAGTCCACCTGATCACAGAAATAGCTAAGTTATTGACCAGTCAACAAGCAGATAACATATACAGTGTGGATACAACTTGACAGAGGACTAATTCACATCCATGTGTGACAGAACAGCACAGCACCAATTTCACCATGCTACTGAGAATTCTACTGTACTATGAAATCCAGTTTAGCAACCTGCCCCCCTCCCCCATCCCCACTGCCTACAACCACTAACTATGAAGAATATTCTTCCTTCCAGATAAGAAAATAGGCTGGTTCGACATCCAAAATATTAATCCTGATAGCGCTCACGTAAGTGACAGAGGAAGGATGTAAATTTAATTTCAAGTTGCTGGGACATTAGGCCCCAAGCTCTTTCCAGTGTGTCCCAGAGCTTGCAAAGATCACCTGAAGACATTCCAAAGCGCACTGCACACCATAGTGTCAGGTTCCAGTCCCTGTTTCCTTGATTTCCATCATGTTAAAATTAGAATTGGGGCTAACTTTTCTCTGGATGTTCCTCGGGCCCCTTAGATTGTATTGTGGCCTCTGGTCTGGGTCTCTTTAGGACGAGGTTTAGTCCACAGCACTCAGGGTGTAAGAGGCCCCAGGGAGGGGTTGTATGGTAAGTTCTCTGATGCCGTCTCTTCTAGAACCACTACTTTCCTTTCTTTCACATTCTTCCCTGGTTCTGGGGTAGTTGGGGAAGGTGGGGGGAGGGGGAGGCATTTGTTCTGACTTACTACACACTTTGAGTGCTTCTGACTCATCTCAGCACTGGTGTTCTTCCAACCCCAGTCAGAACACTGCGGGTGCCCTTCTCCAGCTGCCCAGACCCGTTCAGATGTGCTGAGTTCAGCCCTAAATGACATCAAGATTCATTCGTAAATTGAACGCACACATAAGAATCAAAGACTCCCCAGCAACCAACAGAGCCTAGGCAAGCTGTGGGCTGTGTTGAAGCCAAGATTAATGTGCAGACACCATCAGAATTAATGAACTGCTTTGCATTCAAGCACTTAGTTCACTTTTACATTGGTTGTACTGACTGTTATGTTTTGTTTGTTTAAGTTAAGACTGTCATTGGAGATTGAATGATGGATGTACGTTTTAAAGTTAACTATGAGTTAAAAGAAGCAAGTTTTCTTTCACCAACATTTTGTATAACTATGTAAAATACCCATCTCTGCTTTCAGATTTTTACATTTTCATGTTTATCAAAAATTAAGAAACAGGCATGAATTTAGCTACTTAACGAAATAATTCTTTTGGCTGCTCTCATATAGTAAATTAGAGGTGTTTTCTTCAAGGACGTGAAGTGGCCCAGGTTCCTGTAAACACTCCTGGTGCCCATGTAAGTAGTGCGCTATGTGGTAATTCCATTTCAAGGAAGCATTTTGCATCTGGTAGAATTTTGCTTCTCACTGTCAGCCCATGAGCTGGTTCTCCGGAGAGCTGAGTCTTCCTCTTGTGTCTTTGCCGTGACACCTGTCCTGTCCCTTCTTCTGGCCTCATGGATCTCATTCTCAGACAACTTCAATTTTCTTTTCTTTTTTCTTTTTTCTTTTCTTTCTTTCTTTTTTTTTCCGAGACAGGGTTTCTGTGTAGCTTTGGCTGGTCTGGACTCTTCTGTAGACCAGGCTGGCCTCAAACACACATTGATCCATCTGCCTCTGCCTCCCAAGGCGTGTGCCACCACACTCGACTTCAACTTCAGTGTTCTATGAAGTAGGGGGTTTTTTGTTTGTTTGTTTGGTTGGTTGGTTGGTTGGTTGGTTGGTTTTGTTTGTTTTGTTTTTTGTTTTGTCTTTCTTTGTGCGAGGTTTCATTTGTCTTATGTTTTTAAGAAGGATTTCACTATGTAACCTAATCTAATCTCAAATTCACAGCAATCCCCCTGCCTCACCCTCTCAAGTGCTGGGATTGTAGACACAAGTTATACACACTTGGCCTGAGGTGGCTTTATGAAAAAAAAAAAAAAAAGTGGCCCAACCCTGGAGTGAATATTCTGCATAGTAGCCATGAACAACATCAGAACATAGGTTTTATCTCTATTTTTGTTTGTTTATTGTGTGTGGTGTGTGTATGGTGTACCCATGTGTGTGTTTTGCTTTGTTTGTTTTGAGACAGGGTCTCTCACTGAACCTGGGGCTAGCAGGCTCAGGTAGACTGGTTGGCCAGCAAGCTCTTCCTCCCACACCTGCTTGGATCCCCCTGTCTCTCTGCCTCCTCATTGAACAGCAAGTGTTTTGTCCACTGGGCCACCTCCATCAGTGTCCATTCTCCCCACCCCAACCCATGCTGGCCTTTATTTTCATCTATCTATCTATCTATCTATCTATCTATCTATCTATCTATCATCTATCATCTATCTACTTATTTATGACAGTGTGTCTCTGTAGCTGTGGCTGTCCTGTAGACCAGGGTGGCCTAGAACACACAGACCTGCCTGCCTCTGCCTCCATGCACTCACACTCCCAGCCTTTGCCTCCATTTTTAAGGATACAAGTCTGTGTGTTTTAGTGAATCAGGACCTAGAGTCTCTTCAGATTTCATTTATCGAAACTCCTTGCTTTGTGCTTGACCTGATAGCCGACGCTCTGCCTACTGCAGCTACAAAATGCTTATTTACAAAGACGCAGCTATGCTGTGGAGCTGGGATTCCTGTTACCTCCTTTGACCACAACTTTTAAATGCTTCCTAGTAATTTGTGTTCTGCAAGGAATGAAACAGAGCCACAGTTCTGCAGAAACTTGATAGTGCGTTCCCTGGGGAGCTTCTTGTTGCTCAGCTTCCCGCAGACCGGCCACCCCAATCTTCTCTCTAGGTGCGGGCCCCTGGCATGTGTGTTTCCAATGTATTTAGAACCAGAGGGTTTGGCAGGACAAAGGCAGTTTTAAGGATTTAAAGAGAAAAAGACCCTCCTACACGGAACTCAGTTCCGGGCTGACATTGTCACGGCCTCTGCCATTGCCGCCCCATGTGCTCTGGCTTCTAGCAGGATTGTTCTCCGCAGCTTCGCTCTGAGAGGTAAAGCCCCATTGCCCACTGCAAGTCCTAATGAAAAGCAGCTCATAAGCAAGTGATGTAACCTAATTGTAATCCAGGGATCAGCTCGGTTATATTATTTAAAGAAATAGCATCCATTTTCTGTGACCTGATTTAGAAAAGAAACCCAGGGAAGGGAGGAAAAAAACCAGTTCAGCACTTGGCTTCCTGCATTCGCTCTAATGAGAACACTGGTAAATAATTCAGAAACAATGACTTTCAAGAACGTTAAACTCAACTTAGCTCAGGATCCTAGCTCAAAGCAAGTAAAGCTGCTTAGAGCAAATTGGAAGTGTTCGTGAAAGAGCTTATTTTTGCAGAAAATGTAGTCATTTAGAAAGTTTATTTTCCTCAGCAGTTCAACACATTTGGAACCCTGAGTAGGTGAAAGGGAATGGCTCAATGCTGTCCTCTGTGGATGTTTAAAGTCCGTTAAAGTCAATAAAATGTCTGGTATCAGTCCATCCTTAGGCACAAAGGCAACAGGCAATGTAAGGTGTTAAGAGCAGGTAGAGGCAGGCTCATCTCTGTGAGTTAGAGGCCAGCTTGGTCTACACAGCAAGTTCCAGGACAGCCAGAGCTACATAGTGAGACTCTGTTTCAGTGATGATGATGATGATATGCTTATTTTTAAAACCAGGAAACAGTTGGGTACACAAAGAATAGCATGTCTATCTTTATTTTCTAGTTTAGAGAAAGAAAAGCAGGCAACTTCACAAGGGGCATGGTTGACCTATGAACTTCAGAAGGACAAAACTGGTCTCATCTGAGCCCTGATTCCTGTTAACAGTGTGCTGGCCACACTGGACACTTGGTCCTTCCATAAACCACATCTAATTGGGTCCTGCTTTGTTTTGTACAAGTTCTCCAGAGCCTGTGTTGGCCTGTTTTCTCCTCCCTGTGCCACTCCCCAGTCATCATCAGTGATAACCATTCTTAAATTTTGATTTTTCTCATAGCCATGTTCTTCATTTGGTTCTATTATACATATGTCAGGGACCAAACAATACACATGCATGCATGCACACACATGTACACGTGCACACGTGCACACACACACACTTTTTTGGCTTGGTTTGGTTTGGTTTTTTGAGACAGGGTCTCTTTGTGTAATAACCCTGGCTGTCCTAGACTTGCTTTGTAGACCAGGCTGACCTCAAATGCACAGAGATATGCCTGCCTCTGCCTCCTGAGTGCTGGGATTAAAGGCACCATGGCCTTTACACATACAATTTTTAGAAAAAAAATATATTTTTTAAGAAAAACAAATACATGTGAGCTTGAACACCAAGTATGGAATAAAGAAATATTTGACTTCACCATGTAAAGCCTTGCCTTTGTAGTTCCACTTCAGTCGTGACTGTTCACTCACATTCCCTGTGAGGGACCTGTTTTCCCTTCTGCTTATCAAAATCCTACCCATAAAGAGACTAGGAAGCTTTGTGGCATTAGCAGTAAGTGTATAATTTGGGCACTGCAAATATAAAGTTAGCAATGGCATCACCAAACCTGGTTCCCAGGGCACAGGCCTGGGAAGTGGCCAGAGGACCAGAAGTCATGTGAGGTTGGAAGGAAAGATCTAAGGCTCAGGACTGAGGATATGAAGGACATTCAGGAAAGGTGGTCAAGACAAAGCTGGACTCCTGCAGTTGTGCATGACCTGCATGACTGGGACCAGAGGGCTGAAGACTATTAGAGAGACCTGAAAAGCTTTGGTGCTTTCCATCCAAACCTATACTTGAATGGACAGAGAAACTCTAGGGGCTTCCCGGCCAGGCCAGACTTGGATTGTTTTTAACACCATTGTTTATCTCACGGTTCTCAACCATCCCAATGCTGCAACCCTTTAACACACTTCCTCATGTTGTGGTGCCCCTCAACCATGATATTATTTCCATTGCTACTTCATAATCCTGATTTTACTACTTTTATAAGTGCAAATACCTATGTTTTCTGATAGTCTTAGGTGACCCCTTTGAAAGGGTTGCTGGAACCTTCAGGTTAAGAACTACTGGTTTACCTGCCCTTCTCTTCCTTTTTTTTTTTTTTTTTTTTTTTTTTTTCATTTTTAAGTTTTATTCTCTGACTTTCTACTTATGCATAATCTCATGCAGTATCAAAATACTTATTGAAGTGTTTTAGTTCTGACAGCATGAGATACTGTGCTACTGTTAACCAACATGGGCCACAAATGTTAAGAGAAGAAAAAAAGGGGGAGGGAGGAGAAGGGAAGCCCCAAATGCCAAAAGAGAGAGAGAGAGAGAGAGAGAGAGAGAGAGAGAGAGAGAGAGAGAGAGAGAGAGAGAGAGAGAGAGCTCAGACGAAGGCAGTGGATCCCAGCTATGCACAGGGTACTGGTTTTATGCATAAGAACCTAGAGCCCAAGATTGTTCCACACAGGGAAATAACACATGCCCACAGACTTGGGAAAGGCAGAGTTACGACTTCAATTCCTGCATAAGTCCTGCTTAGCACTTGTTAAGTCCATGACAAGGGAGGATAAAAATAAATGCTATCCCAGTGGCTCACAGACGCAGCAAAAGCTCTCTAAGTCTCCAATAGGAGCTGGGGATGGAATGTCAGGCACATATAATAGGCGGGGCACCCTCAATGTACACTGATTTCCAGATTAGTCTAGGACCCATAAAATGTCTTAAGCCCTGTCAAGAAAAATATAAAACTTCAAGGTAGAGTTAGTCTCACAGTTCAGGGCACAAGTAGAATAAGAAACACTCCCTCCCTCACACCCACAGGAATTCTCAGTGGACAAAAGAGATTTAGAAACAAGCCAGCATGAGGGAGACCCCACAGGTACACAGCAGTAGGGGAGCTTTGCATCCTAAGAGCTAGCTACAGGCACACACAGAGCAAGACAGTGAAAACTAGGCCTGGGGCTACAGGCCCACAGCCCCAGCTGCTTGGGAGGCCAAAGCAGGGGAGCTGTGGAGTTGTTGGGTTTCTGTTGTTTTTTGCCATTTTTTTTTTCAAGTGTATGTGTGTGCAGGTGTCTGCTAAATCCCAAAGTGGGTGTCCAACCTCCTGGGACTGGAGTTACAGGTGCTTGTGAGTCACCCTGTGTTGGTATTGGCAACCAAACCCTGGTCTTCCATAGGAACAGGAAGTGTTCTTAACTGCGGAGCCATTCTCTAGCCCAGGCTGCAGGCTTAAGGTCATTTTTGAGCAACTTACCGAGATTCTGTCTCAAAACTGAAAGTAAAAAGAAGAGTGAGGCTTTACCCCAATGGTGGAAAATTTGCCTAGCATGAATAAAGTCTCAGTTCAAACCCCAGTACTGGAAGAAGAAAGATGGCGGAGGTTGGGGGCGGGGCGAGGTGGCTGTTACGTAGTTAGGTGAGATGATTAAGGAATTGGTGTTAGACCTTTTTATTCTAAAGAAAAATTAATATGATCTCATCAAATTTTAATATCTCCAGCTGGTGGAATATACAGCTAACGTGCACGTGGCCGCGGTTCAGCACCTATCACCCTACCTCAGAAATTAAACTCCCGCTCTCCAGCTTCCGGGCATACTGAAAGCGAGGGTACAAACTAGGAAAACGTGGCCCAGAGGGATTCAGGAAATATGTGTGAAGAAGTTAAGAGTTGGGAAACAGAAAGAAAGGGAGCTCAGGATGTAGCTCAGTGGTTGTCTTAGGGCTCCGTTGCTGTGATAAAACACTGGCCGAAAGTTTATTTCATCTGACAGTTATTGCTCCATTATCCAGGGAAGTCCCGGCAGGAAGTCCAGGCAGGAACCTGGTGGCAGGAACTGATGCAGAAGCCACAGAGAAGCTTACCGCCTTGGTCTTCATGGCTTGCCTGGCCTGCTCTCTAATAGCACACAAGAGCGTCACCCACATGATCAGCACCCTTCCACATCAACCATCAGTCAAGAAAATGCACTATAGATTAGCCTGCAGGCAAATGTTATGGGGGCATTTTCTCAATTGAAAGTCCCTCTCTCCAAATGATTCCAGCTTGTGTCAAGTGGACATAAAATTGACCACCACGTGCACGAGATCCAGAGTTCAATCCTCAGTACTGAGGGGGGAAACCAGAATGTACTAAATACCTTTAATAGGAGTTACTGACTGCCAACACAGAGAGATAGTTTAGTGTTAAGAAGATAACAGGTAAAATTATGCAATACTTGAGGGAAAGATGTAAAAGTGTAAGTCCTCACTTATATTGAAGAAACAGGAACCCCGCCCCCCCCCCACAGGATAGCACACACAAACACATAGAATACTATATACAAAGTAACCAGAGACAAAAAAAAGTAACCATTAACTGATAACTATTAGGGGTATAGGAGATGGTTCAGTAGGTAAAAGCAAGGTTCATATCCCAGAGCCCATGTAAACCTGAGTATTATAGCTTGTCTGTGATTGCAGTGCTCCTGTGATGGGATGGTCAGGAGACACAGAAGAAGTCCTAAAGGCTGTTGAACAACTAGCCTGACATACACAGCACTGAACAAAGACCCTATCTCAAACACTAGCCCCCAAGGTTATCCTGTGACCACCCACATGCATGCTGTGGCACAGTGTGTCACACACACACACACACACACACACACACACACACACACACACACACACTTTTTTAAAAGAATAACTGTTAGATCAAGAGAAGCATCTTCAAGAATAGGTTGATATCTTCAAAGAAAGATAAAACTCACAATCACACAAGTAACTAAAATGCCTTTTATAATATCAGAAACAAAGAAGACGCTCTGAGACAGATCAAGCGGGTTCACCAGGAGTGACAGGAAGAGCTATGAAGCCCTTTTGAAGTTGTTTCTCTCTGGAGTAACAAAAGAAAATCGTTGAAACAAAGGGGATAAACTGTCAAACAAATAGATTAAATGTATACAGATATCACTCACATAAATAATAGTAATGATATTTTAAAACCAATTGGAGCCGGGCGGTGGTGGCGCACGCCTTTAATCCCAGCACTCAGGAGGCAGAGGCAGGCGGATCGCTGTGAGTTCAAGGCCAGCCTGGTCTACAAAGCGAGTCCAGGACAGCCAAGGCTACATAGAGAAACTCTGTCTTGGAAAAAGAAAAGAAAAGAAAAGAAAGCCAATTGGAAATTAAAAACAAACTTCAAATAAAATACCAGTTAAGAATAGCATACATCGCCAGGTAGTGGTGGTGCACACCTTTAATCCCAGCACTCAGGAGCCAAAGTGAGGTGGATCTTTGTGAGTTCAAGGCCAGCCTGATCTACAGGAGAGTTCCAGGACAGCCAGGGCTAGTACACAGAGAAACTCTGTCTCAGAAAACCAAATAGCCAAACTAAACAAAAAAGAATAACATACATCTACAAGACAGCTCCTCCACCGAAGGCTCCGGGAACATTGTGGGAGGACCGGCAGTGGGACTGTAAGGGCCAGAACATGGGGGTTTGCTGTGAGACTGCCTCTCTAAGTAATGCCATACACAGACCCTACTACATTCAACAACCACAGATGGCATTTATCAGGATTGTTTGTGAGAAGGCAGAAAAACACGGACACACCTTAGAGAAAATCTTGAAAAAGAATTACGAACCACACATCATGTATTCTGAGCATAATGCAGTAAAGGTAAAAATAAGCAAAACATCTTTTCTTGTTGTTTTGGGAAAGAGTATCACTATTGTAGCAGTGGCCGGCCTAAAACTCCCTAAGTAGACCAGCCGGGACTTGAACTCAGAGATCTGTCTTTGCCTCCTACATGGAAGGATTAGAGTCATGAGCCACCACACTGAGCAACATTTTTTTTTTTTTAATGTTTGAAAATTTCAAAACGTGTTTTTAATCATTCAGCCTTAACAAGTTCAAGTACAGGGAGCACAGAAGAGGCAATTACTTATCCATGAGTACTTTTTTTTTTTAATTAAAATTAATTCACTAACTCTAGGCATTAGAAAATGCATGGCATTGTTAGAAAGTAGAAGGGACAATAAAGAAAACTGCAGAAATCTGTTAAATGAAAATCAAACACTGTAACAATGCAGACTTTGGACAAAACTAAGAAGGGACCTTATTTTACTTATTTTTAGACACTCTTGCATTCTTTAAGTATCAAAAATAATTATAATTGATGACATCTAAAATTCAACAAATATGGAATAGTAGCCCATGATAAAGCTGACCCACAATGAAAACACACAGAAAACGAGAGCAGGCACAAGGCTCAAATGAGCACTATTGTAAAGAAAACAGAAAACTTAGCTATGATCACAATAAAAACCACTTTCATCAGTATAGCACACACTTTCACACACAAGTGTTATTTTTTAACTTAGGAAATAGAAACTATATTAGACTTACGATCATAAGCAAAAATGGAATAATAATTAAATCTGCCACAAAGAAAACATGAGGTCCATGTGAGTTTATAGTCAAGTACATTTCCAGAAAATGAACTAAAAAATGGAAAATTCATTTTATGAGACTAGTATATCCTCAATACTAAAAACCAGACAACGACTATACAAAAAAGGAAAACATAAATCAATCATATCAAGCCATACACATACAAAAGAAAAGTCCTAACAATTCAAATACAGATACATGAGGCTTTTTAATTATGCCAATTTGAATTTACCATGAAAAGAGTGATTACCAGAAGGAAAGAAATATGTATTTTTATCACAGCACATTAACAAAAGAAGCACACTATGTGACCTTCTCTGAGGACACAGGAAAAGTAGTCAATAAAGTTTAACAACCATTCATGACTTTTGAAAACAACGCTTAGCTAAGTGGGAGAAACAGAGACTTTCCTAAGCCTGGGGGTAGGGATATATACTCAATAGTCAGATGCTAGAAGCACTTTTAAACTCAGAGAAAAAGGGTGGCTGTTGTTATCACATCTGGCTAACAGTGTCCTAAAAACATAAACTATGCAGTCGGTATACTCACGGGGCCAGAACTATCATGATCTGTTGATCAGTTGTTTAAAATTAAAATCCCCAGGATGATACACCAGCACCTCTGCCATATTGGAGCCTGATTCTGATGATTTTTCTAGCTTTCTGGCCTGTGGGTTTTGCCTTTCTATACCTTGAAGTCTTCTGCTGAAAGCCAGACATGATATACACTGGATACAAGAAACTGAAGTCAATAGGTTGGGGGGGGGGGCGTTAAGTCCTATTTACTGTTGGCTGTGGCTGTAGGTACTGGAAACTAAAATGTATTCTTCTTGTGTCTTTGTTTCTGACTCTTGCTGGCTTTAGGGTTCTCCACTATAATCTAATAAATAATGCCTGACAGTTATATTCTCTCGTCTAATAAAGGAATTCAAGTGATATAATGTTGCAGTATTAAGTAGAGAAGAGGTTTCTTAGACTTTTGAATAAGGGGCAAGCAAAATGGCTCAGCATGTAAAGAGCTTGCCACCAAGCCTGAGGAACTGAGTTCTAGCCCCAGCCTGGACATAGAGGAAGGAGAGAATTAATTCTAACACTTTTAAGCCACAGGGTGTGAGCACCACCCACCCCCCTACACACACACACACACACACACTGACTAAATGAGCAAATATTTCTTATTGTTTGTTTGTTTGTTTCAAGACAGAGTCTCTCTGTGTAGCCTTAGCTGTTCTGGGCTCACATTGTAGACCAGGCTGACCTCGAACTCACAGAGATCTGCCGGCCTCTGCCTCCCCGGTGCTGGGATTAAAGGAGTGCACCATCACGCCCAGCTAAATAATTTTTTCTTAAGTTAGAAAAATTATGGTTAGGCTTTTAATGAGCCTGTACCCTGCACTGTGACCTTCATAAGTATATTTGTTTTCTTTGTCCGTGGCCATCCCCCCCCCCCAACCCTTGTGAGTACCTGAGGCTAGAGCAGGGTGAGGGTCCTTCTCTTTCCCCTTGTAGAAACACTGTGGGGACTAAGAGTAATTCCCAGACCCCAGCCTAGTCTTCAGTAAAGTCCTAACCAGTTAGGAGCCAGTGAAATAGTTTCTCTCAAGGGAAAGAACAAATGTGTGGGCATTTTCCAAAAACAGTTACTTTCCATCTCTCCCAGCCAGAAGCCCAGGGGGATTTTTCTCTAGGGTTCACCATGAGAATGTGAGTGTAGAGGATGTTAAAACTCATGAAGTGGAGGCTGGAGAAATAGCTCAATGGTTAAGAGCACTGTCTGCTCTTCCAGAGGTCCTGAGTTCAATTCCCAGCAACCACACGGTGGCTCACAACCATCTATACTGGGGTCTGCTCCTGAGTCTGTCTGCAGGTGTACATGCAAATAAACCACTCACATACATAAAATGAATAAATAAATCTTAAAAAAAAAAAAACCTCATGAAGTGCAGAAGAGCCACGGAAACTGCATCCTCTGACACATCGAGCCTCCAACAACTCAAGTTCAGCCCAAATTTTCCTACCCCAGTTCCTAGGGACGTTTCTGTTCCTAGACTTCTGCTCTGGCAAGCTGTGATGTTCTTGTTCCACTTTCTAGATCTCAGTTTAGGAGGTACTGGTTTTTCTCTATGACATCAGTTCTATGTTGGATTAATATACATTATCATATTCATCTGTATGTTACTTACTTAACTGATATATGAATATAAACTTTAATATACTAACATAATAATTAATATAGATATAGTTTTACATATTTGATTTTTCAGCTTGATTGGCCTTTTCTCTTATGGACTCAGGTAATAACTTCCTATTTTGTTTTGTTTTATTTATCTATTGTCAACAGGGTCTCGTGTAGCCCAGGCTTGCTGTGTAGCCAGTGGTGCCCTTGATTCAAATTCTTCTGACTGCATAGTCTGAGAGCTGGGATCATAGGCAAGTGCCACACATCCAGTCCATGTGGAGCTGAGCCTTGGATTAATGCTTCTGGGCCAGTGTTCTAACCACTGAGCTCCGTCCCCAGCAGGGCTGGCAACTGCTAGCCTTACCCTGAAGCCTGGAGACGAGGAGGCTCCAATGAAACTGGCTTTATTAATAACTTACATGATTATCTACATGGAAAATTCAAGATAATCCACTATTAGACCTAAAAAGAGAGTTCAGTATGGTTTCTATATATAAATACATAAAATCCAACAGCATCGTTATTTATTAAGAACAAGCAAATGAACCGGATGGTGTTAGCCCGTATCTTTGATTCCACACTCGGGAGGCAGAGACAGGCAGATCTCCGAGTTCGAGGCCAGCCTGGTCTGCAAAGTGAGTTCTAGGACAACTAGGGCTACAGAAGAGAACTCCTGTCTCAAATTTTTAAAAAAGCAAATGAAAAATGCAGTTAATAAATTATGCGATTAACTGTAGAAAGAAACCTGTAAGGTAACAATCTAACAAAAGGCAAAAAGTATGTATGAAAAATACAAAGACAATGTTTTAATATTTATACTTACTTCTCGAGGATTTCATGTGTGCATACAAATGTATTTCATCATATCTTCCCCCACTGCCCATCTAGCTCCCCCTAGCTCCACCCTACATGCCCCCTCCCAACATCATGTCTTAAAAAAAAAGAAAAGAAAAGAAAAAGAAAATCAGCCACCAAGTCCAATTAGCTGAGTGTGTTAGGACATGCATGTAACCCCAGCAGTTGGGAGCTTATAGCAGGAGAGCTGCACATTTGTGGCCAGCATAGTCTATCTAGTGAACTCAAGGCCAGCCTGAGCCTCACAACCAGATGCTGTCACAAAACAAAACAAAACAAAACAAAACAAACAAAAAATAACAACCCAAGTCAAGGGATTTAATGTAGTGACAATCACTTATAACCAGCAAGAGCTCTGGCTCCAATCCTCAACACTACCAAAAATCTCTGTAAATATACATAGATCTCGTAGTTCCCAACAATTCCATTCTATAACATTTGCCTTTTTCAATGTGCTTTTTAGTTGTTCTTGCCGTGCAAAGGAAACACTGGCTAACACCGTTAGTACCTGAGCACAAAGCAAGGCAGCTGCACTAACTGCTCTTGTCATCACTGTACTCTTTACAGCCTTACACTCAAAGCAAAATAATAATACTACTGACAATAAATTCAGTACTATAAATGAAGCAATAAAATTGTTAGCAAATGTTATTAAATCTCAGGAGTTGTCTTGGATGCACATCTTTTTAATATTGGGTTTAATGAAATGAGAAACACGTATCAAACATCTGCCTGCCAAGGCTTTATAGGGGTCTTTCAAAGAAAAATGTTTGCACTTGTTTTGAACTATGAGCTGAAGTTGCCACTATTTTTTTTCAGGGCATACCATTTTCACTTGAAAGAAAGACTCACAAACCATGGTTATTCAGACTTGGGAATTTGGCAGGCATTTTCTTAAAAAAAAAAAAAAATGAACAAAGTGAGCCTGTTACTGCAGGGATGGAGAGCGGCTACATCTGTCACTAGCGGTGAATGTTGGGCTTTCAGGCAAAACCTAGGATTTTGGAAGTTATGTCCATCACCACAAACTTCACAGTTTTTTTTTTAAACTTTGATTATCAAATGAGAAGTGATATAAATAAGTGTGCTCTTTGACATCACATAATGAAATCTGTCGGCACCATACGGGACATGCAGATCGGTAAAGGAAACTAATGTTTTCAAATGAGCACAAAAGGATTTCAGAGTGTGCATAAAGTAACCTTTAAAAACTATTATTTGTTGAATTTGGATTTCGATTCTTTGGCGAAGACTATCCAAAGTTATCTGAGACTATTAGAGCTTGCCTCCTTTTACAACTGCACATCTGTGTGATGCCTGCATTTCCTCATGTACTCCAGTCAGATACCATATTGCAACAGATTGGATGCAGAGGCAGATCTGAGAAGTCTCAGACTGCTAAGACCAACATTGGGGAGAGTTGGGAAAATGCAGAATAATGCCCCTCTTCTCACTTAGTTTTTGATATGGTACATACTTATTTTTCCTTTAAAGACATGCAATTTCAAAAATACATGCAATTTCTTATTGTTATTTTGTAATGAATTTTAAAGTATTTTTGTTTCTCAGTTTCACTTTTGAATCAATAGACACAACCCATACGAACAAAAGCTACTTGGAGTCTTTAATAATTTTGACAGTGTTAAAAGGATCCCAAGAGAAAAAACTTTGAGCCTCTTTACTCTAGAGATAAAAATCTCCCACATGCCCCCTCCTTAAGAGTAAGGGGAAAAAACTATTCATAGCACCAGTGTTGGTGATTCCTTTTCAAAAACATATTACTGAATTTATGTCAATAAGAGAATAAGTACGTGTCTTACGTCATATAATACAGTAGCTTTTGAAATTAAAATGCTTATGTTAGGTGTGCTTGGACTAATGTGGCTGGTTCTGAGAAATAAAAACATGTTAAAAAAAAAAAAAAAAAAAAAGCAAGGGACACGATGTTACCACTTATATACATTTCCAAACCAGAGAGTCTGACATTATTGCTTATGGAGACAGCCATAAATAATAAGAACATATACCCATCATTGGGGACACCCGGGAAGATCCAAACCAACCCAGCCGCAGGAGATGGGGTGATGGGTAAACTACTTGCCTCACATGTGTGAGGGCTGAATCAGATCCCCAGAACCCATGTAAACTGAGTTGGTGTAGCTCCCAACTATAATCCCAGCTCATACGGTGTGGAGACATCCTGGCTAGTCAGACTAGTCAACTGTGAGCTCCTGGTTCAGCAAGAGGCAGTGCCTCAATTTAAAAGGTGTAGAGCTATTGAGGAAGACATGTGATGTCAACTTCCAGTCTCTACAAGCAACTTGCATACCACCCACACGTGTAAACATGCTCACAGGTACACATGTATTAAAAAAAAAAAAAAAAAGTCCAAACCAACCACCTCAGCAGCATGGGAGTGGGGAGTGGGACCAGGGGCAGGATGAGTGAGAGGTTGCAAACTCCTAAGAGAAACATATGAAATAAACGTAGCACTGATCTGGGGCCATAGATACTATTCTCTAGATTGTTGTTTATTTTATTTGAAATACTTTAGCTTTAAGACAACTTATTTTTAAATGCTGTGCAGTTGCTCTCAATTAGTAAAGAAGCCAGCTAGCTAGATCCCAGTGAAATACTTTGTTTTCCCCCCATCCAGGGCCAAAGGGCCAGCTGTCCGGCTTTTGCCTGTTGTCTGTTGAGCCTAATAAACCATGGGCTGGTGGGGAGGCGCGGGTAATGTCTTTTCTGTCTGCAAAGCTCTTGATCCTGGCTTCTCAGTCATGGCTGCAGAGGAAATTCTCCCCCAGATTTCTTACAGAACCCCTGCAGCTGTCGGGCAGGGCATGAAGCCAGACTACCCAGCGAACAACTCGAACAGGCACTGGCGGCGTAGTTCCCGCTCAGTGCAAAACTCTCAACACAAAGTATCCTGTTCCTGTTCCTTTTGAAGCCAGAGAGAAGCCTTTGATTTGTGTGGTGATGATATCATGTAGCCTGCTGGGTGTAGCTGAGCTCGGGGCGCAGAGCTGAGAGGCAACTAACTCCCCCAGCACTGCCTGAGTCTCTGGGGCCCACTGGGTAATTTCAGAATAAAGTAGAGATTTGTTTCGCCTTTAAATCCGTGCATCCCGTCCAGAAGCCCCTCTGCTTCCTGTTTTCTGAGCTTTTTTTTTTTTTTTTTAATTGCATATACCCTGGGCAATAATTTTCAGACTTCATGGCCTCTGATAAGGAGGAAAGAGCCTGATATTCTGGTTTTGTTTCTGTTTGAGGAGTGTGTACCCAGAGGAATTGTATGTGTCCCAGATTCAACACAGCTGTTAATTAGAGCTGAGAACACTTGGTTGACCCCTATGTGGCTAATTGCTAGGATTGAGAAGCATCTCTATGGGCCTCGTATGATAACAACTGAAAATTGTACTGAGCCTCACCTAACGCTTCTGGAGCCAGTTCAGGACGGGAAGCAATAGGCTCCCCGCAGTTCCTGGCACTGGAGAGGCAGCTCTGTGCTGAAGGAGCACTATTAAGGATTCTCTTCAGTGATTAAAACGCCCCAAATTTCACTTTGGATGTGTGGCTTGAGGCGGTGTGGTAGGAAAGGCTGGTTGGGCGAGCTCAGAATTGTGCAGTGAAGCATGTGTGGCCTACTTCGGGGGGCGGGGCTTCGGCTGCTCCCCCAGCCCTTTCCAGGCCATTTCTGTGCCACACCGTGTGGGTTACTCCTGTTGGGACCCTGCGCTGCTTTCTAAATGAGCAGCTTGCTGTAAGCATTTTGTCTCCCATACCTTACAATTGAAACAACACCTAGCTCTCAAAAATGGCGGCGGGGGGGGGGGGGCGGGGGTGGCAGGGGGTAGGGGGGGGCGGAGGGAGACATCACCTATCTTGCCACCAGGATCACAAAAGTGACAATCGTCAACTCCTGTCCCCTGTCTGAGGGTGAGAGCTGGAGCTGGGTGGGCAAGGAGAGGACAGGAACAACAGGAAGGAAAAGTAAAGCTGAAAGTTAAAAGGTCGCCAGGGATGCTGGCCAGAGAAGGGGGGGGAGGGAGTGGGGACAAAGACAGGGAGGGGGAGAGTCAGGAGAGGAACAGGGCAGGTCTCAGAGCAGCGAGGAAGGCAGAGCTTGCTCCTTCTCCCAGGCTTCTGAGGGAGACAGAAAAGCAATGGGGAGTGTTTGGGCCTTCTCAGCCAAGAGGCCCAGAGTATACCCCAGATAATACTCTGGCCGACTCTACTACCTCAGCCTGGCCCGAACAAGGTGTGCTGGAGCCAGCGTGTAAGGAGAGATTCATGATCCTTTTTCCAGGAGAGGTTCAAACCGTGAGTCCAGTTCCAGGAAGTGATAGCAACAGAAATGCAACCCAGAGTCAGCCTTGCCCAAGACCAGGTTAGGGAGAGACCCAAGGGAGCTGGAGGAAAAGGAATCTATTTCATCGTCTATTAGAGCCAAGATAGGTTGTCAAGGGCACCCTGTTCCGGGGACAGCTGGGGACTCTACGGGCCTTTTGTGGTTGTGGGGAGTCAACCTCAGGGCCTCCTGCGTGTTAGGTAGTAACTCTGTCTGTCACGAAGCTCTGGTCTCAGTCTTTAACTGGACCTTTTACTCTCCTTTCAGCAACACCTCTCGCTAACAAATGTGTATGGGGGCACACTGTGTGCTTGGGCTATGTTCAGCAAGAGTAAGGAAATGAGACAGCAAGTATAGCCGCAGGCTGCAGGCAAATGCCCTGAAGAAAATCAAATATGCACAGAACCACAGTGCAGAGGCAGAAGAACATGAAGTGAGTAGGTAGGCGGTGCAAGATAGGCTCAGCCTGTAGAAGTGAAATGGGGTTGATGTGGGCTCAAGAAGTCAAGGAGACTACATGCAAGCAGTGGGCCGGGCCAAATGGAGACTGCAGGCAAACACACAGATACGCGTTCCTCGGACAAACTGATAAGACTGACATCACTTATTTGGGGTTCACACTGAAGAATAAGTCACAGTCCTTTATCATCATAGATTTACACAAGGTTTGGATGTTGAAACTGTTCACAAAAGTTCTCTGGCTGCTTCACCAGCATCCGGTCAACCATGCCATCCGGGGCCTTGTGTATGACATGCGTGCGCTCTAGCTATCACGGAGCTGCAACTACGCCATCCGGGGCCTTGTGTATGACATGCGTGCGCTCTAGCTATCACGGAGCTGCACCCTCAGCCCACTCCCAAGAAACGACTTCTATTCCCAGAATAGGTAAACACTTAATTTTATATATTGTAGGCTACAGCACTCTACTTGAAAAACTGAGTCCCAAAGAGGCCAGATGACTAACATAAGGTCAACTATAGGCAGGTGTAGAATTCAGATCTCACTATTTTCCAATGCAGTTGCGGTTTTCATTGATGTGGATTTTTTTTTTTTTTTTACTTTTATTTTTTTATTTTTTGGCAGTGCTGGGGATTGAGCTCATGCGTGAAATCATGATTTTCTATAATAGATACCTACATTTAAAAAAGAATCACTTTTGACTGGGTGCGGTGGCACATGCCTGTAATCCCAGCATTCTGAGAGGCAGAGGCAGGTGGATCTCAAAATGAGTGGAGGAGAGCCAAGGTTACACAGAGAAACTCTATCTTGAAAAACCAAAGATGTGCAGGGGTTGGGGATAACTTTGGTTTTTGGAGTTTTTAGGGTTTGGAGTGCAGGGGCGGGGGGGGGGGATGAAAGAGTCTTTTAGCCAAGGCTGGCCTCAAACTCACTATATAGTCAAGGAAGACCATGACTTCCTGATTCTGTCACCTCCAACTCACAAGTGTCCAGATTATAGCATGCATACCTGGTATTAAGCATATTTTTATTTTTCCATTTTCATGTGTGTGTGATGTGTGTGCATGCTTGCAGGTGTGTGTGAGTGTGTTCGCCCACACACATACCCATGTGTACACAAAAATGGGGTAGCTGTAGGTTGATGTTGGGTTCCATTCTTGACCATTCTTCCACTCTCCTCACTGAAGCAAGGTCTTCCAATCAAACCCAGAGCTCACCGATATAGCTAGTTTCGATGGCCAACTTGGGGGCTCCTTCTCCACTTTTCAAGGCTGGACTTTCTCACTCATGGGCTACTATGCCCACCTGTATATGGGTTTGGCGAATCTGAACCCTGCTCCTCCTTTTTCCTTGTAAGGCAAACACTTTAATCGCTGAGCCATGAACCTGGCCCAGAAGAATAATTTTAAAGATTTTGTTTTCTTATAATAAATGTTTGATTATAGAGTATGTGAAATATAGATAAGCCTCCAAATTAAAAGCATTCACACACAGCAGCTGACTCAGGGACGCTTTGATGGTGAGTGAACGCCTCTTGATTGTCATTTGATCCTCTCACAAGGACCGCTTCACCTTAGGCGCAAATGCGTCTGGTCTCCTTTAAGGAGAAGCACGGCAGGAAGGGTCAGGTGGTAGGAAAAGCATGCGATTTGAGGGTTAGAGATCTCAGGTCAAGCTGTGTCTAGTCATGATTAGGTGTGCGATCTTCTCTGAGTTAGCTGACTTCCACAGGCTTTTATTTCCCAATTTGAAAAGTGATCAAGGTCCAGGGATCCATTTCAGATGTCTGTTCTGAGTCTGAACTTAAAAAAAAAAAAAAATCAAACATTGTAAACTTGGAACAGTTCACTAAAACAAAACAGTATCTGATGTTTTTAAAGCAATGTAGCAATGTGTTAAAATAGGCCTCTTCCTTTCTTGGGAGTTTTGGCCCAAGCTCCAAAGCTGAAAACAATAGGTTGAAATACCCTCCCCCAGCCCCACCTCAACATCCTAAATGGGGTACAAGACTGCTTAGGAAGGTCCTCCAGAGCAGCCGAGAGCCATGACCAGACCTGCACAGAGCTCTAGGCATCATAAGAGAAAAGCTAAGCAAGGAACCCAGCCAATGCATTTGAGCTTCACCAGAAAGAAAAAAAATGTCTACAGTGAAAAGCTTGCTGGAGATGTCTTAAGCAGGAGAAGAAATCTGGGCGTCCCAACAGAACACACGACACTCACATAAACCACGGGAAGGCGTATAGCAGGGATCCATGAGGAAGAGAGGCGGCCTCAGTCATTTTTTTATACAGACCCTAAGAGGCCCTTCTAGATGACTCCAACCCAGAAAACACTGTGTGATACGGCTCTGCTGGCATCCAGATAATAAGGAGGAAATGTACCCTAACTAAAGTGATCATTGTCCACACAGGGACTGCTATAAAGGGAGGTCCAGGAGGAGAAAGGTTTTTAAACCCTAAAACTAGAAAAGCAGCTAGAGATACATCTGCTGCTCACCAAGGACTCTGGGATTACAACGGCAAGAGCCACTCAAGTCCTGACTTCCGGTTCCCTGGTTCCTTCCATCCGGGGCCCATGAGAGATGGTGATGATCAGGGCCTCTCTCTTCAGCAGGTCTGTGAGTCTGGATACGATCCACACTAATGGAGAAAAGCACTTCATTCGGATAAGGAAGTTTTGGCATTAGATCAGACTGAACTTTTTAATACCCGAAGGTAATAAGAAAACCGAGAGCAAGGAAGAAAAGATTTAAAAGAGCGTTTCAAGGGATGTAGAGGGGTGACTTGGTTGGTAAAATGCCTGCTACACAAACAGGAGGGCCCGAGTTCAGATCAGCATCCAGGTCAAAGGCCCAAGTGAGGCGCTGTGCATCTGAGGTCCCTGCGCTGGGGAGACATAAACAACAGATCCTGGTGCTTGTTGCCCAAAAGAATCTAGCAAAACATGTGATCTCCAGTTTCACTCTCAACAACCAAGGGGAAGAGTAATGGAGGGAGACAACTGATACTGATACTGACCTCTGACCTCCACACACGTGCACACATATGCACAAAGAACTGCCTTCTGTTTGGGCGCTCTCGTGCCCACCTTGTTAAGTACACTAGTTACAGGAGAAATATTTTGATGAAATGAGGGAGGCTCGATTGCAAGAGGAAAAAGACTGGTAGCTGTGCTTTAAAAATTAGACAATAAGGCGACGGGGGCTGAGGATGTTGCTGATGTAAACCTGGCAGGAGCTTTAATGACGGCTTCGATGAGGAAGGGAGCAGAGTGGATGACTCATGTGAGCTTTTAAAGTTTCTCTCTTGAGTCTCTGGAAGACAGTGACTTGATGGATAGCAGCGCCACTTGTGCAGCTAAATGTGACCACACAGTTAGGTCAACGATGCAGCTTTTTTCTTCTTCTTCTTCAGTTGAGTGTATTCTGAGCCAATTTATGAGTCATATAAAAGAATTGATCTCATTGCTTTTCATTTCTCCAATTTCCTCCCCCAATTTAATCCATCATTTAGTAAGCTTTGGTTAAGGCCCTGAATATGTTGTATGTTCAGCCAGTCACTGTAGAGAAAGGTCCGCAGGACACAGGATCTATCCTTAAAAGATCTCAGTCTGTCTGCTCCACTTGTCCCAGTGAAACAACTGGGACACCCAAGTTTCTGTGGCCTTAGCCCTCCTATGTCCCTTATGCCATTGTTTGATGCACCCTCTTAAGTACACGGCCTTGTCACACTTTGTCCAAGTTGTTTTCTGTTGTGCAGACCTTAAGCTGTTATGAAAACATGATCAAGAAATGTGATCTTTGTCAAAACTGTACTTTTAAAATACAAGCTGCCCTTCAAACCAGCCCAAAAATCATAGGAAACAAAAGAAAGAGAGAAAGAGAGAACGAAAGAAAGAGAAAAGCCTACCCAAACAGAATATCATAGTTTTGTGTTAAAATTAGGAAATTATGAAAATAAGGCAATTAAAATTGTGAAAAATTAGAAACAATGTTGTTTCTTCCTCAGAGCCCATAGCTGGGTATAAAAACATATGCATTTATAAATAGACATAAGAAGTGCAGAATGAAAGGTGAACTGACACAACTGAGTGAGCACATTACAAGGGGAACAACGTTAAGAAGAATCTCACTATCCACATTCCTGTCAGCATTCCAGTCTTCTAAGATCCAATCAAATTGCCCTGTTGAGCTCTTCTGACAGCACTCTGCAGCTTCTCTAGCTCACATCCGCAAACTCCTCCCCTTTCCTCCTTCACCAGTTCCAAAGACCCGGGGACCATATGGTCAGGTTTAACGCTCTTGTTGCCAACATGCTCTCTTGGTTACTTTTGCTGACTTGTGACCAAGAGACCTGATGTAAATAACTTAAGACTTATTTTGGCTCCAGCTCAGGGGGTCTTGGTCCCTTAGGGCAGAGAAGGCATGGTGAGGCAGCTCCATCTGTGGTGGCAGAAGCAAGAAGAAGCCACTGTTCACTTCATGGTAGACCAGAAGGCAGCCCTGTCCAAGGCCTGTCCCTCGTGAGTTACGTCTGCCTCTAAAGCCTCACTTGCTAAAGGCTCCACAGCTCCCCTCCATAGCTGTACAGCTAGAAAGCCAGCACTCAAAACGTGAGTCACGGGGAACATTTAAGATTTACAGCACAACAGACGGTGAGTCTTCAGATTTCTCTCTAGTAGCGTGGTCAGGGAAAGAGTCTCTAAGGATGTGACACTTATGTGTAAAGGCCCCAAGGAAGGATGTATCACATAGACTGAAAAATCCAAAACAAGGCACAGGTGCCTAGAACACTAGGAAATGTAGGGAGAATAGAATTAGAGGAGGGTGGAGGCTGGAGACGTGGGCAGCAAGCAGATAACCTAAACACAGATTTGAAAATAATACAGAGTTTGGATGATCCTTAAGCACATCATGTCTCTCTCTGCCTCTGTCTCTCTTTCTCACACACATACACAGAGAGGAGGGAGGGAGGGAGGGAGGGAGGGGGGAGGGAGGGAGGGAGGGAGGGGAACAGACAGAGAGAGGGAGAGAGGGAGAGGGGGAAAGGGAGGAAGGGGGGAGGGGAGGGGAGGAGGGAGAGAGGGAGATCCAAAATGTTTCAACATTGGCAGAACAGCTAGACTCCTTTGCAAGAAATAACATTAATTTTCATGAAGTTTTAAAATTCATCATGTTCATGTTTAATACTTAATTTAACTAGGAAAATCTAGAGAACAAGTGGATATTTGCAACTACACAAGAACTCTAAGCTCCATCACTGGTATTGCTGGAGAGAGCACAGGGAAATCCATGAACCCCACAGCACAACTTGCAAGAAGCCCATTATAGTAAGCAGGATGCTCAGGGCGTCATGAGTATCAAGTCTGGGGGCTTTTTAGGCTGGAAGTGCTGGTGCCACTTTCCCATTATTGGGTCCTAGTTCACATCAGTGCTGTTACTGATCTTCACCTCCACAGGTGTCCTTTCTAATATGTCTGGCCTCTGTCCTTAGACGGGTGTTCTATTTGAGGAATACATGGGTGGTTTCCATGAGTGAGATTTTAATCGTCTGATATGGCCTTGTTCTGTGTCTCCTTAATCAAGGCTATGAGTTTGTCTGTGAGATTCACTATGTAGCCAGTCTGACTTATAATTCACGATCTTCACACCTTGGCCTCTGAGTGCTGGGGTTACCAGCACGTACCACTATATGTCTATTTAAGGCTGTTTTAAGTGATCAGCCATATTGTTCTTTTTTCAAAATATATTTTATCAATTTATTCATATTACATCTCAGTTGTTATCCCATCCCTTGCATTCCTCCCTCCCTCCTATTTTCCCCTTATTCTCCTCCCCTATGACTGTGACTGAGGGGGACTTTCTCCCCCTTTATATGCTCATAGGGTATCAAGTCTCTTCTTGGTAACCTGCTATCCTTCCTCTGAGTGCCACCAGGCCTCCCCATCCAGGGGACGTGGTCAAATATGGGACACCAGAGTTCGTGTGAAGTCAGACCCCACTCTCCACTCAACTGTGGAGAATGTCCTGTCAATTGGCTAGATCTGGGTAGGGGTTTGAAGTTTACTGCACGTATTGTCCTTGGCTAGTGCCATAGTTTGAGCAGAACCCCTGGGCCCAGATCTGCCCATCATAATGTTCTTCTTGTAGGTTTCTAGGACCCTCTGGATCCTTCTATTTCCCCATTCTCCCATGCTCCATATTGTTCTTATGTCTCTTATTATCACACCTAACTACTACAGAGTATTTTATGATCAAGATCCTTCCCACCAGACTGGGGAGATAGCTCAGTCAGAGAAATGCTTGCCATGCAGAGTTAAGTGTGGATCCTCTACGTGCATGTGAAAAAGCAGGCATGCTCAGCCCTGCACAAAGAACTATAGGCAACTGAGGAAAGCTGGGAACAGAAGAGGTGGTCCTCCCCAGGGAAGAGCACAACAATACATTGCCCAGTGCCAAACAGTCAACCATGAAAACATACATACACGTAACATTATATGGACTCAACAGGTTATATTAGGAATATGCTATAACAATTAGTGGGGGCAGGGAAAGGAGGCCATGTATTTATTTTTATTCTATTTTATTTTTTTATTTGTTCAACTTACATCCCAATTGTAGCCCCCTTTCTCATTACCTCCCAGTCCCTCCCTCCCTCCCTCCTCCCCCTCCCCCCTCCCCTAGTCCTCAGAAAGGGGGAGCCTCCTCCCCTAACATCTGACCTCAGCCTATCAAGTCTCACGTGAACTGCCTGTATCCTCTTCCTCTGTGAGGCCATGTATTTGGAGGTAAGTGGGAAAGAGTATATGAGAGGGTTTGAAGGGTGGAAAGGGAAGGGAGAAATGTTGTAATTAAATTATAATCTCAAAAGTTAAAAAAAAATAGAATTCAAGCTTAATGGCTTAAAAATAAAAATAAAAAAGCCAAGCCTGGCGGTATGTACCTGTGATCCCAGTGTTGGGAGGATCCCTTGGAACAAGAGAGTCCCTAGGACTTGCTGGCTAGACAATCTAGCTGAATCAACAAGATCGAGGGTCACTGAGAGACTCTGACTCAAAAAATATGGTGGAGAGATAAAGGAAGAGTTTCTGATCTCCATATATGTGCACACACATACGCATGGGTGCAAACATACACACACACACACACACACACACACACACACACACACACACACACACAAACATAAAAAAGTTAAATATCCTTCATATTTCACTTATTGGTTCCCCCAAAGAGGCAATCTATAAACATCTTCATGACCTTATGTGCCTGCAATGAGCTTCTGAAAAGGCCATCCTGCTCTGCCAAGTGAATGCACTGGTCCACAGGCCCATCATTCTCCGTAGATGACTTACTCAAAATACACAGAGCCTAACAGACATATGGTGACACATTCAAAGTCACACAGAAGTCCAAAATCAAAATCCAGGTCTTCCAATTCCATTCAAAGTTTTCCTCAGTTGGGAAAATCGTTTTCTGAGGAAGCTGATGTTTAACCAAATGGGTGTTGTAAAGCACAAATGAAGAGTAAAACAGGATTACTCCTTAAGGGCCATGTGGCAACAACCTATTAAATGACAGCTATAGGGGACGCTAGCTTCTTTTCTCCATGATGCCAAGTTGTAATTCTTTTTATCATCAAAGCCCCTGTACCAGACAAGTAGTCGTCGAGAACCAGCCACTTCCGCTCCTGAAGAAATTTAACCTAGTTTCTTTCTATAACCACATTGACACAGGTGGCAGATTTCCTGAAACTTTTCTATAGTTCTGTTTTCTTGCAGCTGTATATCATGGACCCAAAAATCCCTCAAAATTAACATTTATCAAGTTCCTCTTCCCTGTTTCCAAAGACTAAACACTCCCACACACTTCAAGCACTTCAAGTTGAACACACCAGAGTCACCCGGGAAGACACATGTAGAGTTGGTGGCTAGTGTGTAGTCCAGTGGGTTCTTGGGGGTGCAGTGTTAGCAGTACACGGAACCATAAACTGGATCAATTTCAGCTATTTGTAGGTCATTCCCATGGGCTTGCGATAATCACTTTCTTAGACATGTGGCTCCCAGATGAAACTCATGCTGTGATTTGATTTGTTTTCAAGTAAAAAAAAAAAAATCTAAGCAGAAATTCATCGCCGACATGTTAAGAATTTAATGACTAAAAATAATCTCTTCACAGAGTGCATTAATGTGGTGTGCACATTTGGGAAAAGGATGAACACACCAGGGGATCTGCATAAAAGAATGACATCACAAATCAACTGGGGCCTACCTTTTGATTGCACTAACATCAAACAGCTGTCCCACATGTGTAAAAATATATTTGACACTATTAAATAATAAATGATTTAAAATACTGTGGGTACTCGCTTTTGATCCTTCTCTCAGCTGGCTAACTCAGCAATGTCCAATAGAAATTCAATATATTTCATATATGAAAATTTTACATTCTCTGATATCACACAGAAAGGGAAAAATGTAACAGGTGAAACTAATTTTAATGATACACTTTATTTAACCCAAAATATTAAAATGTTGTCATTTCAATATGTGCTACTAGCTACATCTCAAGAGCCTGTGTGGCCAGAGTTTACCATATAGAGCAGTGTAACCTGGTACCTCAGAGTTGCCTTCCCAAAGCCCCCATGGCCTCCTCGACCCTCTTCTGTGATTATGATTATGGCTTTCAACATGATCATAGATTCTTCTATTATTAATGTCTGGCTTACCTAACCAGATAACAAGTTCCTTTTTCAGTTGCTTTTTTTTTTTTCTCTTTTCTTTTTTTTTAAAATTAATTTATTCTTGTTACATCTCAATGTTTATCCCATCCCTTGTATTCAGTTGCTTTTTAAAAAAATATATTTATTTTTATGTATATATATATATATGTAGGCATGTGCATGTGAGTGAAGTCGTCCACAGAGGCCAGAAGAGGGCAGTGGATTCCCCTTAGAGCTGAGGTTACAGGACATTGTGAGCCACCAGACATGAGCATTAGGAAGCAAACCTAGGTCCTCTGCAAAAACAAAACATGCTCTTAACCACTGAGCATCTCTCCAGTTTCTCCCTTTTTTTTTTTTTTCTATCTCAGATCAGTATTTGACTTCAGCAATAAGCTCATTTGTGAGAGACAGAATTTTCTTTTCCATCCTTCCCTGTTTCATCTTTGCATCCCTGGCCCTTAGCCACTCCCTCCCTAGTCCGTTGACCTGCTTCCCATGTGGGCGGTTTGGAGAGGACCTGGGCAGGAGAGAGACTCAGAGAGAAGCCATGAGTGTGAGATCAGCTCCCATTATGAGTCTGTCTTCAGCCTTTGGACAAGCTCTTACCTTTCAAATTGGCTTTATGTGTCCAGAGGACATACTGGTTGACGACTGTGAGGTGCAGAGCCTCCCATATGGGACCTAGGAATGTCTGAGAAACCCAACTGAACAGGCAGAAAGAAGCACCCAACTAGAGGTACTGGCTTGAGACCAAGGCAGGAATACTAGCTGGGAGTTAAGCCCAGAGTGGAAGCTGGCAACAGCGTGGGAGCAGAGGAACCTGGGTAGACATTTCTGCAATGGGAGGTGCAGCTCTTAGCTTAGAGGAAACGTCTCACCAGGCCAGTTCCACATGTGTGTCTGGGGTTGTTACGGGAAGCTCGGCCTGAAGCCTGTTCCTCCAGCTTCTGTGCTTGTGTGAGCTGCTTAATAAACCCCTTCAGTCTCAGCTAGTTTCACTGTTAAAACCAAAAACCTGACCCCACTTTGTAGATTGTACCAGTTGGGGCTTTCTCTAGTACTTTTAAGTGTATTATATCTCTGTTATCTGATTTATTTCCTTTAAGTAAAATTTGTTGAACCTCTGGCCATGAGAGAGTAAGATTTGCACATATTTATCTTCTTCAGTTTTGATTATGCAACTTCTCTCTGGTACCAAAGTCCCCAAATTCTGAGTAGCTGGCGTTCTTAGACAATTCCTGTATATAGTCATAATCATAAAAGCCACTCGGAGACTTCATGGCACAGGTAGTTTGATTATCCTCGCACAGATTGTTTTATGGCCGTGCTGTAAAAAGGAAGAGAATGGGGAGAAAGGAGGACTTACCTACTAAACCTACAGCCCTCCGGTATCTGACTGACTGCCCTGGTCCTGGTATGTGCTGTGTGGGGTGAGAAAGTGAGGCTCTTCTTGCTTCTCCCAGGCTTGTAGGCTTTTCCAATATGAGCTGATCTTTATGCTGTAAAGATGTTGAGGGATTCATTCTGTTCCCTATTTCGCCATGAACAATGACCACAAAGACCCTCTAGCAATATACAGACGTTTTCCTCATAAAAACAGAGGAATCACAACAGAACAGTAACCATTCTGAACAAAGTCAAAAGGCCAATGACAAAATCTTTGCAACTCATATCACAAATGGCTGATGACCTGGCATTAAAAAATCCTGAAAAATCAATAAGGTAAAGACCTAAATTACCCACAAAGAGAACTAGGCCAACAGAGAGACAGTTTATGGAAAGAAAATAGAAGGAAAATACTAAGACAAGCTACTCTTTAACATATGCAAAGGAAAAAATGTGGTTTTCACATACTATGCTGACACTCCATTTTTTTTAACCTCTTAGAATGCTACAGACAAAAATGTAGGCCAAACCATGGTGCTGGCAAGAGTTGGGGAGATGGGTATACTTATTGGTGAAAGTATAAATTGGACTTCTAGAAGGCAAGTTACAATTACAAAGACTCCTACTGGCATTCCAGCTCTGGGAATTTAGTCTACAGATACACTTATACATACACAAATTGAATTATGGTCAATTACAGTATGTGTATGAGAGCAAAATAAATACTCACATATCCTCTGAAAGTAAGGAGAAAAGGAAACTATCTCTTGACCAAATGGCTAAGCTGCCTTCATACTGAGCCTCCCATGTATGAAGGAAGGCTGTCTTCTGAAGTGATAATCCTTATTAGGATAAGAGATTCAGACAGAGTGCTGGAGATGTCATAGGGCATGCAGAGCTGCTAAGAGTAAACACAAACACACACACACACACACACAGAGAGAGAGAGAGAGAGAGAGAGAGAGAGAGAGAGAGAGAGAGAGAGAGAGAGAAAGAAATGAAATACCTTGCTTGGAACAGGCTTTGTGGGCCAGCAAGACAGCTCCACAGGTAAGAGCTCAGGTTGCCAAACCCCATGGCCTGTGTTCCATCCCCAGGACACACAATGTAGGAGAAGAGGAATGAGTCTCAGCACCTATCCGTGCAGGTGCCTACATACACACACAAAATAAATAAATACGATAGAAATCATTTAAGGGCTTTGTACAGTTCAGCCATCCAAGCTCCCTTGGGCTCCATTTTTAAACTAAAGTGAGACAGGAGTAACAGAGTAAGAGAGAATCTTCTAGACCCAGCCACTACCTTGCCACTGAGAAATGGGTGGAGGAGGAGAAACCCCACAGCGGTAGCTGTTTTTCTCTGCAGAAAAGGAAAAGCTAAAGTAGCTTACACAAGCACATGTAGGAACACCTGTTGGGATCAGGGGGTTCAGGCAGAGGTGGGGCACACTGATCTGGGGCCTTCCCCACAAGTATTCCAGCCAACAATTGTCTAGGCAGCAGGGTCCCCAATAAACACTATTCTTGATTATATTCCATGTGAATAGCACCCCTTGAAAAGAGTATAATTCAGATGTTGTCCACTGGAAATGGGAGTGTGTCAGCCCTGCAGGGAAAGGTGTCCTCATTCAAAGGTGAGAAAGAATTGAAAAGGAAACAGCACGGATCTTTACAAAAATCCTCAAATCCATGGGGCCAAGCCATGGGCAACTGGGAGACGACACACAGAAGGATCTTACCACAAAACTGGTGAAAATCATGACCAAAACTAATCTCTGTGAGCTCTAGGTACTAAAGAAAACACATCTCTACCGAAGAGGCACTCAGAGCAGAGATAAAAGGGTCAAGAGAGGAAAGTCAAGGCAAGGGAAGATGAAAACCAAGGTGGCATTTTTTCCTTTGGGGAAGAGTCTCGTAGAACAAAGCCATATATATATGGCTCTGCCTACCTCCGCCTCCCAAGTGCTGGGATTAAAGACGTGGGCCACCACACCCAACCCCAGGTGTACACACACACACACACACACACACACACACACACACACACACACTGTGGTAACTTCTCAAAGTAACCACACCCATGCACCCAGCCCTCAGACACAGATATGGGACAGTACCCACACCCAAGAAAGTCTTTTCATGCTCCCTAGAAGCCAAATGTCTTTTGTTAAATGTAAGAATGCATCTCTGCTAGAAATATATGAAGAAGTAGTTTTAATTTTTTAGGTTAGCACGCAAAATCATGGGTCTCATCATAGTACCCCCATACATGCATTTTTATAATGTGTTCTTGTTTGTGCCCCTGCCCCACTGCCTTCTTTTCTGGCTGATTCTTTCTTCCCACCATCTGCTTTCTTACCGAATTTATTTCATTACTGCTTATGTCCTCCATTAAGATCTCTTCCTCCCTTCTCATGATTCCCTTTTTAATTTAGTGATCTACATATACATATGTAAACAGACAGACAGACACACACACACACACACACATCTTCTTTTGATTAGTATTTATTTAGCTCATAAGCCTATGTATTGATTGAGTGGGTTGGTTTTGTGCTGTTTAATTTTTGAAATTCTTTATAGACCCGAAATATTAATTACCTGTTTGATATGTAGTTAGCAAAGATGTTCTTCTTACTTCATGAACTGTCTCTTCACTTTGAGAGTTGTTTCCTTTGCTGTGCAGAAGGCTGTGTTTGTTTGTTTGTTTGTTTGTTTTGCCATATGTGAGTTTTGATGGTGTATGTGCACATAAATGTGCAGGTGGACAAGTCCATGTGAAGGCCAAAGGGGGATGTCTACTGGGTTGTTTTTTGTTTGTTTGTTTTGGGGAAAGGGTTTCTCTTTGTATCCCTGGCTGTCCTGGAACTTGTTGAGTAGACCAGGCTGGTCTTGAACTCAGAGATCCACCTGCCTCTGCCTCCTGAGTTTTTGGGATTAAATGTGTGGACATCATCATCCAGCAAGTGTCCTACTTTAAGATAGTATCTCTCACTGAGCCTGGTGCTAGACTGGCAGCCTACAATGCTGCCCCGAAGCCTTCTGTCTCCACTTCCCTCTATAGCACTGGCATTACAGGCACATACATGGCCACACCCAGGTTTTTATTTTATTTTATTTTAGGTTTTTCGAGACAGGGTCTCTCTGTGCTAGCCTTGGCTGTCCTGGACTCGCTTTGTAGACCAGGCTGGCCTTGAACTCACAGCAATCTACCTGCCTCTGCCTCCCAAGTGCTGGGATTAAAGGTGTGTGCCACCACACCTGGCCCCAGGGTTTTAAAAGGATGCTGGGGATTCAAACTCAGGTCTTTATGCCTGCAGAGCAAGCACTTAAAAAAAAAAAAAAAAAGAAGAAGATTTACTTTTTTGTATATGGATGTTTTGCCTGCATATATGTCTGTACACCACATGCCAGAAGAGGGTGTCAGATCACCAGAAAATGGAATTACAGATTATTATGGGGCACCATATTGGTGATGGGAATCAAACCCAGATCCTCTGGAAGAGCAGCCATTGATATTAACCACTGAAGCATCTTGCCAATTAAAAAGCAGGAGCTTTTTAATTTAATGTAATCTCATTTGCTAATTCTTAGAATTAGTCCCTGTGTTGCTACTGAACTGTTTAGAAAACCCTTGCAAATACCTATATCTTGACATGTTTTCTCTATTTCCCTACAGCAATTTCAGAGTGTTAGTGTATGTGAGAGGTATGGATCTATTTTCACAGTTCATTCTCCCACAAGTAGAAATCCAATTTCCCTAGCATCATTTGTCAGACTGTGCATGTTTTTGACAGCTTTATCAGCAATAAAGTATGCCTTGTTCTGAGCGCTGTGTTCTATCGCATTGGTCTACATATCTGTTTTAGGGCCAGTACCATGCTATCTTGTTACTATAGCTCTGCAGTGTGATCTGAGATCAGGTGTTCATTCCTCCAGCATTACTCTTCCTTCTGAAGATTGCTTGAGCTGTTTGGGGCCTTTTGTGCTTCCAAATGAATATTAGGATTGTTTTTTGCTACTTCTGTGAAGAATGTCATTGGGATTTTTGGAGCAACTTTTTAGGTCATTCAGTATGTTTATTTAGCTTTGGCACCATTAAGATGTTTTCAACCTTAACAGAGTTTTACATACCTGTAATCTGAGCATGAGGGAGCCTGAGGCCAGATAGGCACGGGTTTTAAGGCCAGCCTGCCTCCATGTTGAGATCCTGGAGGAGGGGATGGGGTTGTAGAGTCTAGACCAGGAATTATTCTTCCTCACAGTTTTCCCCTGCTTGGTATTTTTGATCCTTTCAGTTTTAGGTGTTCCGAGAGTCTCAGCTCACTGTGACCTCATTTGTATTTGTGTTTCCCTGATGTTTAGAAATCTTCTGTGTTGCCATTTCTCAGCCTTTTTGCTAAGAGCAAGTGTGAATCATGTTAGTGTTTATTTTTTGTAATGTGCAAAGATTACACTATTTTAATTGGATTGTCTATCTTTTCCTTTCTGAAATGAAAGTTCTTTATACATTTTGTAGAGAAGTCTTTTACTCTGTGTGTGTGTGTGTGTGTGTGTGTGTGTTTGATAATTTCTGTAACCTGTTTAAGAAATCACTATTACCTCAAAAAATTTGATACGGGAAAATTCTCCCATTGTAAAAATGCTTTATTCATTTAACATTCACATTTAGTCCCATGATGTCTCTCAAATTAATATCAGTGTGTGGAGTGATGCAGGAAATCATGATCATTTTTTTTCTAGATGCACAGCTGTTGGCTCAGCACTGTTTAACTGGACTGATTGGGTACCTTTGTAAAGAAGGAGTCTTCCCACGTGCAGGTGTGTCTCCTGCACCCACAGTGGGGAGCCATCGGAGACCAGCTGAGAGTGCCTCTTGTGTGTCCATTTCTCCTCTCCTTCCTGCTGTGCAGACTTCTGTCCTGGCTCCTGGCAGAATTCCTCATGCAGAGAAACTGGCTGAAAGGAAGTGTCCTAGTTTACTTTCTGTTGCTGTGATAAAACACTGGCCCAAAAGCAACTTGTAGGAAGAAAGGGTTTATTTTAGCTTATACGTCTAGGTAACTGTACATCACCGAGGGAAGGTTGGGCACAGACATGTCTGATGGAGGCAGCTGTATAATCAAGATGCTGTTCCACAGACATGGCAAAGGCCAGTCTGATGGAGGCAGTTCTTCAGGTGAGGTTCCCTCTTTCAAGGTGACTCTAGGTTTGGTTTGGTGTTTGAGACAGGGTTGTCTTGGACTCACTTTGTCAACCAGGCTAGCCTCGGACTCACAGAGATGTATCTGCCTCTGCCTCTTGAGTGCTGGGATTAAAGCCATGTGCCACCATGCCCAGCTGACTGTAGGTTTTGTTAAGTTGAGAATAAAAAAAATTTTTTTTCATTTTAGTTTTTTAAGACAACATTTCTCTGTGTTATCTGGGCAGCTCTAGGCTCACTTTGTAGACCAGGCTGGCCTCGAACTTGCAGTGATCTGCCTGCCTCTGCCTCCCAAATGCTGGGATTAAATGGCAGGGCTGGGCCTGATGGTGCACACCTTCAATCCCATCACTTGGGAGGCAGAGGCAAGCAGATCTCTGTGAATTCCAGGCCGGCCTGGTCTACAAAGCTAGTCCAGGACAGCCAGGGCTTTTTTATACAGAGAAACCCTGTCTCAAAAAAAAACCAAAAATAATAAATAAATAAATAAATAAATAAATAAATAAATAAATAGAGGGTGAGGGTTAGAAAAGGCAGGGGAAGAAACAAAAAAAGAGAGGGAGGGAGGGAGAAAGGTGTGGTGGTTGAAATTACCCCTCCTTACTTTCCCAGACCTTAAGCTCTTACTTGCATAGACCCTTGCCTGTGTCATCTCCAGCTGAAGGCAAACACCAGAGTCATGCTGTGTTGGTGATGCCAAAGCAAGGTAAAGATGTTTATTCCTCAAAGTAGCCAGAAATGTGATGGCAGCGCTTGAGTTCTCATTCAGAGAGGACAGCAAAGCCTTCTTGCACTGAGAGCTTTAAATGGACAGCTGGAGATGAAATAAGGTTGTCTCTATGGTTGCAAAACACAAGCCCTACTTGTTCAAGGAGCCAGTTACACAAAAGAACTCTTTGAGAGCAAAGTCAGAGATTTAAACTTTAGCACGTGACTCCCATTCTAACCATTCTTGTCATTAACGATGAGGAAGCACTGGCCATGTGCATTAAGGATAGAGGCTCGTCATGTGTGTAGCACCCAAAAGAAAGAATTAAAAGGCTGTGAGCATGTCTGGCTTCTACCAATTACTCATGCTTGAAGAAAGCTACATAGGATGAGAGAGTGAATGATGTGTTTCATGTCAAGAATAAACAAAAGAAAATCAAAGCCAGTGGCCAGTGCTCCCCCGGCTCACGCTCATCACAGGAAGCTTAATTAATGGTCTTGCATCTGTTATTCCATCCACTACTCCACACGCAAGAAGCAAGATAGCTCCTGTCTACACACACACACACACACACACACACACACACACACACACACGCCCATCAAAGGAGATGTCTCTTCAACATTCTATAACTATCGAACTAAACCAAGTACAGTTTTCTGTGCCTCATCCTTAGTTCCCACGCCGTTTTCCTTCCACTGTGCTGGGGCCCCAACAACACAGCTTATTTCTACAGATCACATGCAAATAGGTATTTAATTTTCCTAAATCCTGACCCTTTTCTTCTATAACCCTGAGTTATAAATTTCTTTGTTAAACATCAGATTTTCAGCCTAGGGACAGCACAGAGAAGCTGTGAACTTACATTTGTTTGAGTGTGACACTGCAACCCTGGGAAGATATGACAGGAAGTACAGGAAGTGGCTTTTCATCTTTCAGGGTGCCTGAGCCATATTCAGATGTTTTAATTAGAAACTTGTTTGTTACACTGAATATAGAACATTAAATTTAAACCAGGTATAGTGGCTCACACTTTTAATCCCAGCACTTGGGAGGCAGAGGCAGGTGGATCTCTGTGAGTTCAAGACCAACCTGGTCTATAGAGCAAGTTCCAAAACAGTGAGAGCTACATAGTGAGACACTGTCTTGAAGAAGAAAAAACAAAAAACAAAAATTAGCTGTACCCTCTAACTATCCTGTACAGCAACTAGTCATAACTTTCAAAAGAGCCACTAAAGGGGGTTTTCCAACAGCGTTTCCAGTTATCCTGGCTGGCCTGGTACTCAATCATGTAAACCAGGCCAATCTCAAACTCACAGAGAGCTTCCTGCCTCTACCTCCTGAGTGCTGAGATTAAAGGTGTGTCCACCATGCCTAACTGGGGGGTAGAGTTCTTACATGCTATTTCTATGCACACCAAATTTCCCACATTTTTTTTATTCATATCATGGAAAAGGGAAGATTTCCTAAACTATTAAATGTCCCTCCAAATAAATAAGAAAGTCAGAGTCTTGCCGTGCAAGCCTGACCCTCTGAGTCAGACCCCAAGCCCCACGCGAAGGTGGAAGTAGAAATCTGCCTCCACTGTGCTGCTCTCCGGCCTCCACATGAGCACTGTAGCACAGGAGCCCAACACGCCATGCACACTCATGTACAATAATAATCAGTACATTTTTTTAAAAAAGGAAAAACAAACCAATGATAGAAAATAATCCTCCAAAGTATGACTAATTCTCAGGGAGAAAAAAACAGAGGTAGAAATTGGTCATCTACAAAAGAAAGCCTGTTGAGTTTCAGCCAAAGTCAAATGAGCTGGGTGTGATGGCACATGCTTGTAACGCCAGCTCCTGGGAAGTGGAGGCAGGGCTGTGAGTGCAAGGCCAGTCTGGGCTACAGCAGCAAGACCCTGCCTCAGACAAAAGTGAAGAGAGTGACGTTTTAAATGAGAATATATTACTACGTTTACTTATAGAATGTTGAGATCTAAAAGCTTGATGACATTGAATTTGACAAGGCGGCAGGAGGAAGTCTCATAGATGGCTGGTGCAAGTGTGAGCTGGTGCAGCTCCTCGAGGGGGTAATTAGAAAACACCCATTAAGTGGCAGTCCAGGCTGGAGGTGTAGTTCAGTGGTAAATGCTTGCCTATCATGGGGGAAGCCCTGAGTTCAACTTCCAGCAAATTACAGTACAGTGTACAGGTTTGTTTAAAGGCACACACACACACACACACACACACACACACACACACAATGATATTTTGTGTAAATTACACCTTGATTTTTTTAAAAACAAAAAAATGCTGATGTCCTTGAAATAAATCTCATAGTAACTTTAAAGAGAATGAGTTTGACCTAATATTATACTATGTAATGAACATTAACATAGAGTAAATTAAAAACTGAGGCTGAAGATCTGGATATAATGGCACATATTTGTGATCCCAGCACTTGGGAGGCTGAGGCAAAAGGATCAATGCCAGCCTGAGCCACCCAGCAAGTTCCAGGCCAGCTTGGCTTTATAGTGAGATCCTGTCCTAGAACTACCAACTAAATAAATGAGTAAATGAAAACTTGACGATGCAGAATGGTATATGAGGTATGTTCCTTTTAAGCAAACCCAAAAGCTGTTATATATTTAGTCATACATACATACATGCCTTTATATATACATGTGTTATGTGTAGAATTATGCAGACAGTAATGACTTTTGGAGGGGAAGCCTAGCAGATGTGGGGTCAGAAGATGGACTTTCCCTGTTCATGTTCTGTGCATATTAATTATGGTATGCATTATTTTTCAAGTATAATAAGACTTTAAAACTTGGGGGAGAGGCCAGGTATGGTGGCTCATACCTTTAATCCCAGCACTCAGGAAGCAAAGTCAAGTGGATCTCTGTGAGTTTGAGGCCAGCCTGATCTACATAACAAGTTCCAGGCCAGCCAGGGCTACATATTAAGACCCCATCTCAACAAAACAAACAAACAAGAATCTTGGGGAGAAAATTTCAAACACATATACCCTTGGTACACGAGAACAAACTCCACTTCTACAAATTTATTTCAAATATACACTCAAGGGCTGGGATGTATTTAAGTGATGGAGCAGTCGCCTAGCATGTAGGAGGTCTGAGGTTCTGTCCCCAGCACTGAAATAAATAATAAATAAATAATAAATAAATAAGATAACAAGCCCCAAGGTGAGGTTGACACATATACAGGTTTGTGATAGCATTGTTTATAACTGCCAAAGTTTGGAGTCAATCAAAATTATCCACAGTAGGCTGCTGTTGAAACCAGGTATTACGAAACTCTGCCATCCTGAAAGGCGGCCAAAAGGAAGGAGGAAGCTCTGCAGGCATAAAGAGTGCAATGAGTCCACATCTCCTTTAGTGGGCCTGAGGAAATGGCTCACCAGGAAAATCACTTGCTGTGCAAGAGTGAGGACCACATAAAAACTATACAGGTGTGGCAGCCACCTAGAATCCCAGCACTCGAGAAGCAGACACAGGGGATCCTTGGGGCAAGCTGGCAAGAGACTCTGCCTCAAAACCTAAAAGTGGTGAGCAAGTGAAGAAAATACCTCTGGCCTCCAAATGCACATTTATGCACACTCACACACATGATCACAAACATGCATACATGCATACATACATATACCATATACACACAAAAAAAACTAGAGAGAGAATCTTCAGTGAAAAGTAAGGTGCCTGACTGCTGAGGTAAGAGGGACGGTAACATTTACTCATATTTGGTAGTGGCAATCCTAGAACTTGGGAGGCAGAGGTAGGCAGATCTTTCAGAGTTCAAGGCCAGCCTGATCTACAAAGTGAGATCTTACGTCTTAGTTACTTATCTATTACAGTGACAAAACACCACGACCAAGGCAAGGCAGATGAGCACTTAATTTAGGAAGCATTTAATTTGGGTCTCATGATTCCAGAGGTTATAGTCCATGGCATCATGTTAGGAAGCATGCATCAGGCAAACAGTCATGGCTGGAGCAGGACCTGATAGCTCACATCTTCATCCACAAGCATAAAGCAGAGAGACAGGTGCGGGGCAGACTAACTAATAATGACATACCTCTAGTGGCATACCTCCTCCAATAAAGCCACACCAATCTTTCCCAAACACTTCCACCACCTAGGGAACCAAGTATTCAAATACACAAACTTATAGGGACCATTTTTATTCGAACCACCACACTTAGCTCAAAAAGAAAGGGAAAAAATCCTGTGCTGACTAAGTTTTCCCCCCTTAGTGGTTGCTGGGAATTGAACCTGGGACCTCTGAAAGAGCAGCTAGTACTCTCAACCACTGGGCTATCTCTTCAGCTCCTACTGGCTAGTTTTTATGTCAGCTGACACAGATAGAAGCATCTGAGATGAGAGAACCTCAAATGAGAAAATGTTTCCACAAGATAGGGTTATAGACAATTCGAGAGGATACTTTCTTAATTAGTGATAGGTGGGGGAGGGCTCAGCCCATTGTGGGTGGAGCCAACCCTGGGCTAGTGGTCCTGGTTGTTATGAGAAAGCAGGCTGAAGACAGCCGAGGAAGGCTACCCAGAAAAGCCAAACAAAACAAACAAAACAAAACAAAACAAAACACGAAGAACAAAGAAAGCAGGCTGAGCAAGCCATAATGGGCAAGCTAGTAAGCAGCACCCCTCCATGGCCTCTGCGTTGGCTCCTTCCTCCAGCTTCCTGCCCTGAGTTCCTACCCTGACTCCATGATGAACAGTGATGTGAAGTGTAATCCAGACAAAACCTTTCCTCTCCAGCTTGTTTTGATCACTGTGATGCCTATTCTTACGTCAACTTGACACAAGCTAGAGTCAGCTGAAGAGAAGGAACCTCAGCTGAGAAAATGCCTCTATAATATCTGGCTGTATGACACTTTCTTAACGAGTGACTGATGGGGAGGACCCAGGCCATTGTGGGGGGGGCCACCCCCACCCCACTGAGCAGGCCCTGAAGAGCAAGCCGGTAAGCAGTACCCTCCAAGGCCTCCAGGTTCCTACTCTGTTTGAGTTCCTGCCCTGACTTCCTTTAGTAATGGACCACAAATGAAAGTGTCAGCCAAACAGACTCGTCCCTCCCCAGCTTGCTGTCGGTCATGGTGTGTCATCACAACAACAGAACCCTAAGGCAAATCCCCTCTGGGGAGAGCAATTGCACATAGAGAGGATGGAAATGAGAGGGAAAGTTTGTACCTTTGACTTTAGAGGCTTGGGAACAATTATCTGTTAAAAAGAATATTCTGGCCAGGCATGTGGTACATGCCTTTAATCCCTGCACTCAGAAGGCAGAAGCAGGCAGATCTCTGCAAGTTCAAGGCCAGCCTGATCTACAGAGAGTTCCAGGACAATCAGGGCTGTTATAAGAGAAACCCTGTCTTGAAAAACAAAACAAAGCAAAACAAAAAGTTAGATAAATGGTAGGTAGATAGATAGATAGATGATACATAGATAAATGATAGATAGATGATAGGTAGATTGATAAATGATAGATAGATAGATAGATAGATAGATAGATAGATAGATGATGAATAGATAGATGATAGATAGATAGATGATAGATGATGGATAGATGATAGATAGATGATGGATAGATGATAGATGATAGATAGATGATAGATAGGTGATAGATGATAGATAGATGATGGATGATAGATAGATGATGGATAGATGATAGATAGATGATGGATAGATGATAGATAGATGATGGATAGATGATGGATAGATAGATGATAGATAGATGATAGATGATGGATAGATGATAGATAGATGATGGACAGATAGATGAAACTCCACGTCCTGCTGCAGCACTACTAACACAGTTGTATGATGTTCAACAGAGAAGTTGCTTATGAAGAGAATTTTAATTAATAGCATAATCAATGTATCCTTTAGTGTCATAAAGAGACAGAATGATATATTTTTCATTGTGCATAAAAAATAAATGGAAGGGCACTGGGGAAATGGCTCAGTGGTTAAGAGCAGTGGCTGCTCTTCAGAGGACCTGAGTTCAATTCCCAGCACCCACATGGCAGCTCCCAACTGTCTACAACTCAAGTTTCAAGGGATCCAACACCCTCACACAGACAAACATGCAGACAAAACACCAATGCACATGAAATAAAAATAAATAAGTCATTAAAAATAAATAAATAAATAATAAAATGGAAACCTGTAATCCCAGCACTCAGAAGGCAGAGGCAGGGGGATCTCTGTGAGTTCGAGGCCAGCCTGGTCTACCAAGCAAGTCCAGGACAGCCAAGGCTACACAGAGAAACCCTGTCTCAAAAAAAAAAAAAAAAAAAAAAGAAAAGAAAAGAAAAGAAGAAAGAAAGAAAGAAAAAGAAAAAGAAAAAGAAAAAGAAAAGAAAGAAAAGAAAAGAAAAAAACCAAACAAACAAACAAACAAGCAAACTGGAAGCAGGGCTGGAGAGAGAGTTCAGCAGCTGCTCTTCTAGAGGACCCAGGTTCAATTTCCAGTCTCCACACCATGGTTCATAACTGCCCGTAACTATTATATAACTATTTAATAGTTCCAGGGGCTCTGATACCTCTTCTGATCTCCATGGGGACAGCAAGGCTTGTGGGACACAATAATACATACAGGCAAACCACACATACATATAACAAACAAAAAATAAACAAACCATGGCTGCTTCTGGGGATCAGTCCAGGTGGATAAGCGGCCAGCCTTACCCTATATTATCATAGCCCAGCACAAAAATTTCCTTAAAGTTTGACAAGGATAGGCACACCTCAGGTAGAGAGTGGCAAAAGTCACCCAAGGGAGGGGTGGGAGATTAGCTCAGTGGTAGAGAGCTTTCTTAGCAAGCAAAAGGTCCTGAGTTCAGGTCTCAGCTCCCCGGGGCTAGGGGTGGGGACAGTGCAGGGTGGGGACAGTGGGGGGAGGGGATAGAGTCCCCAAAGGGAAAGCTGGCAGCACTGAGTTGGGAACTTTTCTGCAGAGAAAAATTTCTCCACAATGCTCTGCATCTCCAGATTCAAATGGCCCTCAGCCAGAGAGTGTGGTCACAGCAGCTGTGTGAGCCTGCTGTGCCTGTTTCCCACAGGGTGCTGCTGGAGCAAAAGGCTAGAGAAACTTGAGACTCACATGCTAAGATAACTTCGGAATGAGGGGCTTATGTATACCAATAACTTGTCACTGTTTCTAGGTATGGCCAACACTATCTTACTCCACGGTGTTAAGAAATCATTTTGATTCAAAAAGGAAACAAATAAGCATGGCCTGTCTTGAAGAACTGCTCCTAGGGCCCACTGTTGTTGTAAAGATCAGATTGTATTAAACGTGAGCTATAGAGAGTGCTAACTTCAACTCTTCTATGACAAGTGGGAATAATTATTTGATGAGGTGGACTAAACTTTTGGACTTTAGTTATAAATGTATTTGTGCTGGATAGTGATGGTGCAGCCTTTAAATCCCAGCACTCAGGAGGCAGAGGCAGGCAGATCTCCGATCTCAAGGCTAGCCTGGTCTACAGAGTGAGATTTTTGTCTGGACTACACAGAGAAACCCTGTCTCGATAGATAGATAGGTAGATAGATAGATAGATAAATAAATAAATAATGATGTGTTTGTTCCCTGCATGTTTCCTGTCTTCAGTGTCTGAGAACTTTCTGGTATAAACTGGAACGTTCTTCCTCACATGTAAGAAAACATGTGACCCAAACAGAGGCGCAAGCAAAGCAACGGTTTTCAGGATTATGTAACAAGCACAAGTCCAGGGCTTGCTTCCTCCTCTCAGCTCTGTTCACAGGCTGGTTCCCACTCAGACTATCAATACTGCACTAGCACTTGCCAGGCTCAGAGCCCCTCAGGAAAAACCTGGCAGGACACGCGAGTGCGGTGCAGCTTCCCACATCTACCACCACGTCTTACCCCCCCCCCCCCCCACCCAGGAAACCGTCCATCACTCTGAGCAAGGGCATCAATCGCTCCCATCCTAAGGCCCGCGCGCAGAGCCCAGGGTCAAGCCCCAGCGAAGGAGCCACACTGGAGAGGCAAGGGTTCCCACAGAAGCCGGGCCTTGGGGAGGACAGTGAGAACAGCTGTCTGTGGGCAGCTGCAGCTTAGGGTAATTGGTGTGCAATGGAAATCTAGTAGGAGTGAGGGTCTGCCAAAACAAGCAAGGGACACCGAAGGAGAGTGGGAAGGACACAAGAGGGAGTTTCCCCAATCACTCCGTGTTAATATCTTAAAGAAGTCGATGTTTCTGGATTTGACATGTAATTTCAAATAGAAAGAATAATTGCTTTATTCTTCAGAACTTTAAAAAAATCTACATAAAATGAGCTTTGAGAAGAAAATTTTATCCTGAGAGTCACTGGGAATATGATTACTCTTCTAAAAGCATGTCAGACATAAAAGACGTGCTGGGAACCAACTACTGTCAGTTCTGGATGGAGTGTCTAGCTTGAAAAGGATTTATTCTCCATGTAAGGCGCTCTCTCTTCTGTAATATGTAAATTGGAGGTGATTCGTACAACCCAGTGAGAGCTAGAGTAAGAAGTTTGTCTTTGAAACAGTGACTTTTAAAAATAGTTTTATTGTTAATTTCTATATTCATCAAGTCTCTGATGGCAGGAAATTTAGTTCAATCATTTTTCTAAGTCACTGCAAAGAATAAGTAATTATCAAAGGAAGAATAACCATTTCTGAATCGGCCTTGACTCAAATGTTAACATGAAGCAGGGAATCTGGCATGTGCTATTTCTCCTGATCCCCTCTGGCATACACTATCCATAGCCTAATCCAATCCCTCTTTTCCCACAGCTTTCTTGATTAAAATAACAACAAACAAAAAACGCTAACTATGTAAATAAAAGCCCTATTTGCTCCAAAGTGCAAACCAGGAGCTCAGCTGCACGGTCTTGGTAAGCCGCAGCGCTCCGTTTTCTCTCTGCCCCTAAAAATGGACGTGTGATGAAGTTGCCCATGAATTCTTCTGGGAGCCTCCATTTTTCTTAGGGAAACTTAAAATGAAGAGAAAGCCTCTTTGCTCGCCTTTCTTCCTGCGTCTTGGCGCTCTGGAGCTATATTTTGAGCACTGGCGCCATCTTGTGGCAACAACAGGAACGCTATGAGAAGCTCTAGTCCCCTCAGTGTTTCTAGACATCTTAAATGGCACATTATGGGTGGGGCCTAGCTACCTTTAGCTGCACTTTTTTTGTACTTCCAACCCAAATAGTCCCAAAACGACATCTTCTCAACTTTTCTTTTTAGGGTTTTTTTTGTTTTGTTTTGTTTTGTTTTTTTCTAGACAGCGTTTCTCTTGTAGTCCTCCTGGCTGTCCTGGACTCTCGAACTCACAGAGATCGCCTGCCTCTGCCTCCCGAGTGCTGGGATCAAAGGCATGCGCCACCATCAGATAATTTTATTTAAGGTTGACATACTAAAAAGTCACAGAGCTCAAAGTTAAGGTTATATACTTGCCTTGTAAAAGCTAAACAACAACAACAACAAAAAGGATCAACTCAGTCTTGAACAGGCGTTTAAGAATTATTTCTGATAATTTCACAAATGTATATAATGTATTTTGACCTCATTGTCTCCTCTTGTCCCTTTCCTCCCTCACTGGACCCCTTATTCTTCTTTTCCAGGTCCCTATTAACTTTGATGTGTATCGCATTGAGTTTAACTAAGTTTGCTTGAATGAGCATGGGTGAGGTTACCTACCAGAGTAGGGACTATGAATAGCTCTTCAAGGAGGGGTGGGTAGGAGAAGTCCCTCACCTACCCATGCTGGACTGTTGATGAGCGTAACCTCCTGCACGTCTTCTGCAGGTACTGATGCTGAGAGTGTCCAATCCTGCAGACTGGCTTCCACTCTTGCCACTCCCCAAGCCTTGGAGATGGGGGTGTCTCATTTAGGGCTGAGCATTCAGCAGTCTCTGACCAAAGCTGACATAAACATAAATATTTAAAGGCAGTTTGATGGCACAACACGTCCACTTAGTAAACCAACAGTCATCATAGCTTCCTTGCTCAGGGCCTATGGTCTCGCCAGCCACTGCCTAATTGATCAGTTTTGTAATACCGTGCACACACTCCCTCCAGAATGCAAGCAGAAAGTGGTTGGTTACCCTCAAAACAGTAATACCATTATTACACTATTGGGCACACCTTGCCTGGCAAGTTGTAGTGCGCAGGCCCTACAACTGGGTAAGATCGTTTAGGCTTTGTCTTTCCTGGTCACCTGAAGTGTGCATCTGTGAGCACTTTGAAAGCCAGCTGGTGCGGAGGAAGGTTCCAGTTTAGTTCCAGCTTGATTCCTCTCCGTCCTACAGGCAAAGCATGTGTGCTCTAGGAATAGGATGTTACTGTCTTGTTCTCATGGGCAGCCAAGAGTAGCATCAATGGCTGCATGCTTGGGGGTCAGGGGTCACCTTGACCAACAGCCAATCCCTGACCCTTGGATTTTCATGTAAAGCTTTCTGGAAGCAATGCTACCCACCCATGCAGGGCACCTTTTTAAAGTTAGTTTACAAAGCAGTAGATTCCATAAGCCTTCTTTGTACATTCTGAAGCTTGGTTTTAATTGTCTCCCCCTATTTCCTTCTCTGTCCCAGTCTCCTTCCCGCTCCCCAACAGCTGTTTTTCCAACTAACCTATTCATTTAAATTTGATCTCAGGGTCAAAAAAAAAATCAAGTTAGAGCCTTTTTATCATTTCCTTTGGAATGCTATTAAATAAGTTTATTAGTAAGAGAACACTCCCTCACAGCTGACACCTGTCCTTCTGTTTCAACTGTGACAACCAGCTGAAATTTGAGGGGCTTATGGTAAAGAAGAATTTTCACTAAAATGTAATCTAATTTTTAAAATCACTTTTGACTCATACATTAAATCATTAAAGTACTATACATGCATTGTTGGATACATTTAATGCACTAAGTAATGTTTCAGTCAGATTGGATGGACTTATTAAATACTTAGCTTTTCTTTTGGCAAATAATTTCATAAATGCTTCTAGCTTTTTGGAATGTGGAATACATTGTTAACTATTAAGCAGGAAGGAAAAATTTAACTCTCAGATGGAATTCAGACAGAGGGTCTGTGTGCTTTCCTTCAACTTTAAAATTTAGAGGTTGAAAATTTGTATGCTCACAAGTGTTAAATATTGAAGAACAATATTTTGAGTAAGCAAAATTATTTTTATTACCATCCAATCTCCTTAAAGGCTTGGTATTTTCCCCTCCTTCCTACTCCTTGTCCTTCAGGCCATGCACCCTGGATTCCATCCTCACAGCAATGGGGAGAGTGACTAGAGATTCAAGCCAAACCCAACACATTTTTTTAAAACTCTGTATCCTCCTTGGACTCTGTTCCAGAATGTCTTTTCCAAATAGAAACATCACCTTAGTTCTACAACATTCTAAGCATTTGTGTTTGGGTTGGTTTTTTGTTTTTTTTTTTTTTTTTTTTTCCTCCTCCTTTGGTTTGCAATCTTAGTATAATAACCCCTTATGGGGTTGGGGAACTTTGGAAAATTCTGAACTTCCAAGCTCTGTTACAAGAATTTTGGTTCAATGGCTCACATGTGGGTTATCTTTGACCAAATAACCTATGATTTTAAGATTTACCTTTTCCGTAATACCCTCTCTCATCAGTTTTGTTTTACAGTTAGGGAAGGAGGGAGAAACAGATGCTGGTTAGACCACTGACCTCTGCACAATAGTATACAGTTACACTTGGACTGTATTTTTCTTTTCTGTGGTGATGGGGGAAGGGGGCCCACATGTACCACAGAGCATACGTGGAGATCAGCAGATAACTTGTAAGAGTTGGTTTTCTCCTTCCGTCATGTGGGCCCTGGGTATTGAAGTCGGTTGTCAGCCTTGCCTTTATCCACTGAGTTACCTCGAAGGATACTAAACCTGGATTTTAAAATAATGAGAAATGTGTACAGGATCCTTACACACACACACACACACACACACACACACACACACACACACACACACGGTAAAAGGGTGGGCTTGTTTATTAACCTGCCAGGAGGAGGGGTATTGAAAAAAAAATGATAAATTCTATTCTACATATGTGAAAATCAGTAACATATTTATCAAGGCCCCATTCAGAAAGGAAAAGCAAGTTGGTGAGTGGAAATCGTATTTATTAATCAAATAATGCTGTATCTAGAATGTGATTTTTTAAATGTATTACTATTCAGGCATGATGGCACACGCCTTTAATTCTAGAACTCAAGAGGCAGAAAGAAGGTGAATTTCTGAGTTCGAAGCCAGCCTGATCTTCACATTGAGTTCCAGGACAGTCAACGACTACATAGTAAGACCCTGTCTCAAAAACAACAACACCACCTTCTTACCAATAAATAAAAAGTTTGTGTATTCATGAATTATGCGAACTCCTTTTCAGAGGGCCAATTTCAGAAACTCACTAGCTTTAGAAAACAAGTCAGGCAACTGAGAACTTTCTTAAGCGTCTTTCTACACCTATTCTCACTTTTTTTTGTCCAATTTGCATTCTAATCCTAGGTTTACTCAACACAATCCTTTCACTCCACACAAGCACAAACACAACCTTGTCTAAAATGCTACTAAGTTATAAAACTCAAAAGAAATTTTATATTACTGACTGTACAATAAAAGCAGAAAGAGGCCAAGGTTAACCTGCAGCATCACCAGAAACAGCAGGTGATAATAGGGGGTATCCTGGCTCCTTGAACAGGTGATAATGGGGGGTATCCTGGCTCCTTGAAGTTACTAACAAAGAACATGAAGCTCGGAAGCCAATGGAGGAGAAAATAAAAACAAACACACAAACAAACAAACAAAAACTCTGTAGGATGCACCCACAGCATAAAGCCCAATTGGAGTCATACATGCTTGTCATCCTAGCGCTTGGAGATGAAGCAGGAGAATCAGGGGTTCAAGGAAAAAAAGAAACAAAGAAAGAAAGAAAGAGAGAGAGAAAGAAAAGAAAGGCACAATACACAAATTTGCACCTGTAGCACATCCCACAGGAAAAGGCATTTAATTACTGAAATGAGGCTGGTTCTGGTTTGAGTAGATTTTCACTGGATATTTACTTCTAAGCTGACAGGTAATCACATCAGCACATTAAGTCCTTGCTTAGTATTTTGGCACCCACAATTGCTGCTCAGAAGTTAGCAATCAAACTATTCCTGCTATGAAGTTAAACATTTTGCCTCTGGTTGCCCTCAATATTTTCTTTAAAATAAAATTTTTTTCTTTTGTTTGTTTGGTTTTTTTTTTGTTTGTTTCTTGGTTTCTTAGTTTTTCGAGACAGGATTTCTCTGTGTAGCCGTGGATGTCCTGGACTCCTTTTGTAGACCAGGCTGGCCTCGAACTCACAGCAATCCGCCTGCCTCTGCCTCCTGAGTGCTGGGATTAAAGGCGTGTGCCGCCACGCCCGGCTTGAAGGCTCATTTCTATAGTCTGTTTTTTGAAGTTTTTTGTTGTTGGTGGTGGTGGTGTTTTTTCTATATATATATATATATTTTTTTTTAAATGTATTTGTTATTATGTATACAGTGCTCTGCCTGCATACACACCAGCATGCCAGAAGAGGGCATCAATCACATGCTTGTGAGCCACCATGTGGTTGCTGGGAATTGAACTCAGGACCTCTGGAAGAGCAGTCAGTGCTCTTAACTCCTGAGCCATCTCTCCAGCCCTGTTTTTCTGTTTTAAGGTGTTTTAATTGCTCTGTATGCTTGGTTAGTTT